>NW_024870490.1:65065-77321 GCF_013358625.1 Macadamia integrifolia
AAGGGAGGGGTGGGGTGGGGGTGGGGGGGTAGACCAAGAAGTGTCCACAGCCAAGGCTATAGACATAATTTAACAAGAATACATGGTTGCATGTAGGTGTACCTGGTTGGTCATAAAGACGGGGTTTGATGAAAGTCCAATACGGAGGATTGGGATCATGCAAAAAGGGTGTGGAGTCGATACCTATGATTGTGGGCATAGGACCTGAGAGTGGGCCCGATTCTTAAGAAAAGGGCCCGAAAGTTGGTATGGTCCAGAGATTTAGGGTAAGAGTCAGGTTGTAGAATTGGAAAAGTGTTAGACACCTAATCTACCCGGTTCAACCGATCTTCCTACCAGTGCTTAAGAATGAATATTTTTCACAATTATTCCTATTTCGCATGCATGGCTGAATTATCAAGCTTATGTACATTAAATAAAACAACTATTTATGTACACTGAAACAAGGTTGATTAGACATCTACATTATACTTATAAATGAGGAGAGAGATTATACCTTAATTTGACCTCTGTTTTGGGTCAAGAAGGGTGGGCCCCAGATTGATACTGACTTTTCTCGTGGATTCTCTCGGTTCAGTTAAAAATCTATTGATGGTCATGCCAAAGGTGGATTTTTAGTTCAATAGTGTTTTTCATCTTTGTAGGATCCATTTTTTATATATGAAATTCTTTGCTGATCTTTAGCGGAAAAAAAGACTACTTCCTGTAAGACATATTAGCAAATATGGGCTTCCATCACATTTGAGGTCTATCAAAAGGCTTTTACCCTCTTGTCCCCTTGCTTTGATATTGTGAGAATCGGTTTATTGCTTCCTCCTAGGACAACCCAGTGCAATTTCCTCCCTCGAGTCTTCCCTTTGTTTGTTTGTTTTGTTGGCTGCTTTTGGGCTCTTATGTGGTTTATTTGTTTTGTTAAGCTTTTTTTCTAACAATTTTGTAGCCTTCTTAGGTGGCCTTTGTTGTGGGGCTTTCCTCCCTTCTTGTATCTTTTCCCCTCATTTCTATATAATATATTACTCGTTGATAAGAGAAAAAGTATTCCTATAATAGTAGGGGCCTCTCAGGTATGGAAACAAAATTTTTTTTATTATTTTATTATTTTTTATAATATGGAGATAAAAACAATGATCAAAGAGCCTTGTTCCATAAACAACTGATGATGATCCATACAAGACTCTCGCGATGATCATGTCAAATACACATCAAATATGAATGCTCCTGTCTATATACTTGAATTACATTCCAAGAAATATACAATGTGACAATTCTATAAACAATATGTCCGATATTATCCCTAGTTGTGGACATTTTAAGGTATGACCTAAGACAACACATCACACATAAAATAATAATGCAAATTGACAGGCTTAATCAAGGTTTGATGGACACATATATACAACAATGAATATTTCTATATATTTTAGGCGAAAATTCTCCCCAACCCTTTTTGTTGAATAAATAAATTCTCGAAGAGAAAGGTTGGCAAGAAAGCTGACTTACTGAAAAGACGGGGGAGGGGGGGGGGAGAAAAAAGCCATGTTAGCCCTATTAAACTCCCACTGCTGATTTTCTAGTTAGTTGCTTTGTTGGTGTCTTTGTCCTTAGATTTTACACATATCTTGTACTCCTACAAATTTTTTTTTTGTATTTTAGTAAGCTGACCTAATTTTAAATATTAAAAGAAGAAAAGGCTCCTTTCCCGTTTCATTAATTTTCATTTAATAGAAAACAACATTCTCTTTCTTCCAAACAAAAAATATATGACCTATTCTCCGTCTTGCAAACAAAAATATATTTTTGTGCATTAGTTCCATGAGCAAGTTATTCTTGTTGTGGTAGGTTTGAAAGATGTATACAAACCATTTTTTACAAGGATAAATAAAACAAAATTTCTGCATTAAATTATGGAAAAATAAAGGAATTGGAAGACATTATAGAAATCTGGCTTCCTTTCATTATCATATATTTGTGCCACATAGTTGAAACATTTGGCTGCTAAAAGAAAAATACAATGTGGAACACATGGATAAAGTCGTATGCTGCTCAAGAGTTTGTTTGTTAAAAAAATTGGGATATACATATATATATATATATATATATATTTATATATTTATAATGTTTAATTGCACAAATCGCTCAATTCATACTCTATAAACGTATAAGAAATGATAAAATATGATACAAATATGGAATGATATTTCATTTATTCATTTTTTTTTTTTTTGGTTAGAAATATTTCATTTAATCATTAGATATAGGGCCCGTTTGATAACATTTCAAGAAACGCGTTTCTGCCGTTTCTGTTTCCAGAAATAGCAGAAACGGAGTAAAAAGCGTTTGATAAAACTGTTCCGTTTCACTTATTTTCAGAAATAGAAATAGAAATTTTTACTTATTTATGGTTTAAGAAACGACCTAGGCGAAACAAGTTGAACTTGTTTCGCCGTTTCTAGAAACGACTTGTGGCCATTCTTTCATTGGTTACTATCGACTTCTAAAAAAATGACTTATCAAACACCTTCAATTCCGTTTCTGTTTCTAGAAACGGAAATTTATGTTTCTGCCGTTTCTTGAAACTGAAACGGCAGAAACGTTATCAAACGGGCCCATAGATTAAAGTAGTCCTAGCTACTACATGCAATTGGGGGGGGGGGGTAGAGCAAGAAGTGTCCACAGCCAAGGCTATAGACATAATTTAACAAGAACTAATTGGAAATTGTAATATCTTTCCTTGCAAATTAATTAATATAATAGGGCACATTCAATATCAGCATTTGATTAGAATGTTTTATTTCTATTGCATTTTCTGTACGAACTTGCTGTGGAGCTCACTTTATCCTAAGAAAAAGATTCGGTAATGGTGGCTTCTACATTGGGCCTAGTCCCATGCCATCAAGACCACTGAACTAAAGTACATATGGAATCTTGCTTCTCTAAAAGGAGTGGCCCAAATCTCCAAGAGGTACTCAATATTAGCAGAAGACAAGCATCATGGAACCCTAGATAGCCTTGTGATCCCACTTCTTCTTCTTCTTTATAATTTAGCTTAAACTGAAAGAACCCCTCCTCCAGCTCACCCCAAAATAATAAAAAAACCCTCATATTTTAACTGAAATGGGAACTTACACCTATGATTTTAGGGTGAACTAGTTCATGTCTAAATAATTTGAGTTCAAAGATGGATTTTAAATACATGGTTTGGGTAAGATTGAGTAGGAAGAAGGTGAGATATTTTCACCATTTGCCTAAGATCAAGGTAGAGAATTAAAGGCACCAAGGAGATGAATTCTCGTAGCTGAAATTTCATTATGATAAATCAATACCACAATGGCTTATCTGATGGATACCTAACATTTTAATCTACCTCAAAAAATTTATAATGAAACTATATTTACAAATGATATGGTCACTATTTGAATGTGTAATTGGAAAAGTGTTAAGGTCACCATGGATTCCATCAATGTAGTTGACTGAGAAAGCAATGAGAGAAATTTTGAAGAACACTTGGGCTGATTCACAGTGTTTTGCATTGCTTGCAACTAGCAAGTAATTGTAGGGTTCAGGTTTCTTTTTTAAATGTAAAGGCGAGGACCGCATCTAGAATCGATGCCTGAGAGTTTTGGCCAAACTATCTATGAGCTTATGCAAAGAAAAAGTTCTATTAGTTACTGTATATTACTCGGCGAAAGCATAATTGTGACCCCATTAGTGACATTTTATGACTGATTACTGCTCTTATATTAATATTAGTTGATCTTCATTGGAGGAATAACACTTAACACTCCCTGACATGCCTTTGCACCAAAGATCTCGCATGTTGGGAACTAAAAGGCATTGGGCTGATGGAAAAATCAATTACGTATTGCATTGTCTATTAGCCTGCTGGAGTAGTGTTCTCCAACAAAATCTTGGTGAACCCTAATCCCATACTTGGTAGATCTCATCAAAACAAGGACATCACACCTCTTGGATTTGGTCATTTGATCAGAAATAGGTTTGCTATTGGTCCTACCTTTGGGTAATCTTATTTATATCAATCTCTATAGGTTAGAACCCATAAGTTTGTTTTGGGTTGCACTATCCTGGAGTTGGCCTATTAAATCAATAATTTAGGTTGTTGTTGAGTCAGTGGTTATCTTGTCTCAAGTGGTTATACCATTCATTCATAATGTAATCTGGACAATAGAATAATTTATTCATATACATCTTTCAAATTGGAAATGTCCCATTGATCATAAAAAAAAATTAGATGTTCACTTAGCCATATGCTTGCATTGTATTATATATAGTGCCCTAACTACTGCTGCTGATTGCATCGAAGTCAGCCAATTTATAGTGCAACAAAAGTGAAGGTTCACACTTGCACTATGGAAAATGCAAATATGATCTGAAGAAGAAGTTGTTACAACTGGAAGGGTAAGAGAATTACATGATCAATCATTCCATTATCAGTCAAATTCAAGAGTCTAATGGCAATGGTTATCAATGCAAGTGCTTACAGCATCAATACGGATATAAAAACACAGACTGTGAAGATGAATGGAACTATAGACCCTCAAAAATTAAGTTTTTATCCATAAGAACCTTCACAAACATGCTAAGATCATTGACACTAGACAAGATCAAAAGAGCAAAACAAAGAAAAGGTTAAAGAAGTGGATTTTTTTATTTTTTATTTTTGGATTGGCAAAACCAGAGATGAAGGCAGAAACATGCCAAGGTCTATTTCCTTAGCAAAGGATGGGAAGAAAATTTGGAAGTGGAACTGAAAGTTTAGGAGAAAAATGTCCCTTCCATAATCCACTATGTTTATGCGCCACAACTGCTTAGTGATGAAAACCAAAATGCTTGCACTATAATGTAGATATGCACTTATGAGCATGATCCAACAATTTAACTTAGCTTTGATGAGTTTCTCCTGTGATCATTAATTTATTTATTGGAACAAAAACTTGCTGTAGTTAATCTACAAACTCAGTTTCCTCTACACCAGCAAAAACTCTAGTTTTGATCATCTTTAATTTGTGCTATCAAATTATTTGATGATATCAGGACTGAAGTTGCAAATCAGCACTTAAAACAGTTTATGGTTTCTGAATCCAATTTATGGTATGAACACATATGCACCCATCTCATTATCACATGATCATTCTGCACAACTGTGAAGGTATATATGAGTGAGAGATAAAATCATGCCTCAATTTTTGTATATACAAGCAGATGGGCAGGAGCATGAATATGTAACTCTTGTGTATATGAAAACCTGCCATCATGGTTAATATGTGTATTTGAAAAATTGCTCATTTTTCTTTTCCAAATAGAGAACAATGTCTATTTTAATATTTTATCAGTTATCATTATATGATGGCAAACTAGGATCTTTATTTTCTAATAACAAAAGCATGAAACTAAATTACCTCACTAAGCATAGATACTAATGTTGGTGATGATAATTATTATGAAATGAATGGTGTGCTCTATTCTTTTCTTTTTGTTTTTCTCAGGTTATCATATGTCAGTTCCAATGGATCAATGGAATAAAATAACCAAGAGGACAAAACACAGCAAGATTATTTGAATTTTCTTCACTGCTTTATCCAATTTTGGTAGGTAAGTATTAGTTGAAGTAGGATTGAAACTTGTAATCAGGATGAATTCATCCTAAGAAGAGTATTCCAAAGACCAACTTGAGCTTTTGAAGAGATTTCCATAAGTGGATATGAAAGTGGAACTCATCTGTGATGAAAAATATTTCTCTTTGGTTTCTGATGTCTTCTTAGAGGTGATACATCTCTACTATATTTGTTTTCCCAAAAAGTTAACAATAATAAACAGAAGAAAAATAAGTAAATTTTCTTATATTGCACTATCTGACTCAGTTTCAAACCATATTGAGTTCGTATGCGCTGTACAAGGTAATCTCAAGCTGCTATCTTAATTGCAATGATTGAGGAAAATTGACACAAATTTGGCATAGAAACTGTCAGTCCAATTGTGTCAAAAGCAAGGAAAAAGAAAAAAAGAAAGACTGAGTTATATGAATTCAAAATTTGCTTAGAGTTTGTTTTCTGAATACTGAAGTACAAATGTGGTGGAGAAACAAGTTAAATCATCTATGGAGCTTATAGAGACTAGAGAGTGACAATGGTTTCCTTTTCCAGTGTTGCTTGGAGATGCACAGAGAAACAGGCATCCCACTGAGTACTTGCAATTCAGAAGTAGGCTTCAAGTTTTGGGATCATTATATATAAACACAAATTAATGTGGCATATAATATCAATCCATCCTTTTAGTTCTAAATTTTCTTTAGTGGCTAAGGTCAAGAACCATTCAAAGATGAAAAAAAAAAAAAAAAGGGAGAAGTTACATATAAATGATTAGCTAGCAAGCTACAAATACCACATATAAGCATTATATTATGAATTGATGAACATGGATATGGGGCTAAGAAATACTAATAAACCCATTATCTCCATATGATCACACTTCCCTATGGAAGTATTGGAGATGCGGAGGTATGAAACTACATGAAGGGAGTCAAGACAAAAAAAGGAGGAAGATTATTGACATATAAACAGACCTGCACTATTAGAAACTTAAGTTTCCAAAGCTCCTCATCGAGAAGCTCTTCAACCAAATAAATGCTTAGAAACTGAAACCCATATGATGCAAGTGGCTAAGATGCTTAGCTCTAAGACATAGCTCTACAATATAAAAAAGGAATTACTATACTTTAAAAGCAAAACAAATCTTTATAAACTATGGAATTAAAAAAATTATGATCTATACAAGTGCCTTCTTAATTTATTCTGTAGTATTTTAGTGTCACTGCTTGCCAAAAAAAGTAGCTTGTGGATTCAATGAGAGAGAGAGAGAGAGAGAGAGAGAGAGAGATTATGTTGATCAGAGCAAACCACTTCCTAGTTCCTTCCCAGATGTTTTGAAGATGCATCTTTTATATTTCTTCCTTGTTATTTTCATTTTATAATAATTTCAAAAAAAAAAATTTAATTTAGAGAAAACAGAAAAAAAATAAAAATAAAAATTAGAGATATGAATATTCTAAAAATAGAAATTATTTTATGGCTTCACCACTAACTGTTACTAATTAATCAGCACTAATAGTAGTGCTTAGAAGAGTAGCAGCAGTTGTAGCAGTTAAAAGTGGCAGGAAGTCAGCAGATAATTGCCATAGGAGACATAAATATCCAGAACATCACAAACCCAAATTCATAAATCCTCAAACCCATTTGCTTACTAAGAAGATTAAGGGTTCCCATAAAGATCATGAAGAAACAACAACAATTAACAACCAGAGAGGATTTCCATAAAAATCAAAACCAAAAAAAACAAGTACTGAAGAAGAAGAAGAAGAAGAAAAGAAAAAACTAAATTTTACATGAAGAGGTGTTGTAATGAGATGAGTTGATGATCCATGAATTTGGTCTGACCTGACCTGACCTGACCTGACCTGACCTTTCCTTTCTTATGATCTTGCTTTCTAATCTCTACTCAGCATTCTTGGATTCCAGTTGGTTAGTACTGAGGCCGCACACCTCCGTTACCTGCCCAACCGTCAACCGGTAAATTCCCCATATTGAGCGGCAAATTGAAGAATGGAAGCCCTGAAGACGGATCCGGAAACGGGTTGATGATACCACCACCACCACCACCTGAAGACTGTGAAACCGGTGGTTGTATTTGAAGCGTCGCCTCCTCTTCTTCTAACGGTAACCTCTCATAAGCCACGTTAGTGAACGAAGCTGCTATTACAATAACCGGTCCAGCTGCAATCAACGCACCCACCACACTCCCTCCAACTACCTGACCTTGCCCTCCGGCCAAAAATATAGTCAAACTAGTTGCACCCGGTGGCGCCGGTGGTGGCAAGAAAGAACCCGATAACGACAATATCTCAAACCGCCCGTGCAACGTCACGATCGCACCCCCAGCCGCCGCCGGTTGTCTCAAACTTACATTAGTAACAGTTCCACTTCCACTCAATATACAGATCCCACGCTGCCGGCGTCTAGCATAAGTCGCCACGCAATCGAACACATCACAACCGTTACCGACTTCCAAGATATGAGCTCTAAGAGTGTTTGCACTTTCTCTGGTTATAATTACCGGCGGTTTCGGCTTGTTCTTTGAACCAGGTGGTCGGCCTCTGGGTCGACGAGCTACGAGGTCACCTGGACCTGAGTTGGCGGAGACAAGCTCGAGTCCTTGGTGATGGGTTGTATCGTCACGATCACCGGAGTAGTGATCTCTGTTGTTTTCATCGTCGGAATCTTGTTGCATCTGCAAGTGCAATTCTGGTCGGTGAAGTTGATGAACATAACGAGATGCTGTTCCTAAATCTAAACCCGCCATGCCCACATCAAAAGAAACCCAGAAAAAATAAGTAAAAATATATATAAATTAATTAACAAGTAATAATTAATAAAGAAAGGAAGGATTGAAATAGGAGATGAAGATAGAGAGATTGGATTGGGTTTTTTCTTTCTTTCTTTTTTTATATTGGAAGGTGGAGAGAGGATTAAAGAAAGAGAAGAAAAGAGAGCTCCAGAACTCGAAACCCTACACAGAATAGAAAAAAATGAAGATCGAGCGCAGAGAAAGGGAAGGGAAGGGAGGAAGGAAGACGAGGAAGATCATAAAGAAGCAAACCCAGCACCAGCAGCCATTCTCTCTCCTCTCTTTTATTTTATAGTTTTTTTTTTTTTTTTAGGATACACAGAGAAAGAGAGAGAGTTGTAGTAAGAGTGTGTTTGGGACTTTGGGTGGTTTAGGATCTAAACCATGGTTAAGGAAGTTGACTAGGTTGGGTTAAAGGGATGGATTGAAACCGTTGGATGAGAATCTACCTGATTATGTCATCAAAGTTGTTTTTGATTGGCCCCGTAGTCTACGTTGTCTTCTTAAGATTTGAAAAAAGTTAAGGAAATGCGAAAATGAGGGGAAGGGACAAGTGGGATGGAGTTGGTGGAGCTGCGGCGTGTGGGCCCATTATTTGTCGTCTGCCCCCAACCTGGACCGGGCCACCTAGGCCCACTATGGTCCACCTTGGCCTTCTCATCCATTACTCTGTGTTTGCTTTGCCTTTCAGCCGCAGCCGCCTTCTTTGTCCTTTGACTTGGCTCGGCTTCCATCATCCTTACTCTCTCATAAATTTGGGGGATTGTTTGGTTGCAGCTACTGTTCTGCTCCTTAATGATTATTCTAATGGACCAAATGAGACCTGTTTAGGGGTTAGGGTTGATTGATCTAATCCGGTTTCGAACCAGATGGGAATGGGACCTCGATCCTCTTTAGTGCATATTCGACGATTGAGAGACACTTGATATGGGTTGTGTACTGGTCACTGCCAGCCAAGGGATCTGGGTCCGGTAAGTATATATGATAAGGAAAGTGGTGAAACTCATCAGCCCAAAATGATGAACACATTAATTTCCAACCTTATTTTATAAAAAAAAAAAAAAACATTGCTTCATATATATTGGGTTTTCTATCAATTAAAACAGATTAAGATTTTTTTTTTTTAATTCCAAGTCAAAAGGTACAAATTTATTTTTTCATAGTGAATACCCAATTAAACATAAAACATCAGCAATTTTAAAAGAAGATATATATAAACCTTATAATCATAATAAAATATATACTTTACCATATATTTTTCTTCTCATTCTTTTGGGGGTTGTTAAACAATTCTAAGGTAAAGAAGAATGGAAAACAAATGGCTGTGAAGTAGTAGTCTCAAAAGCAAGACCAATAGATTAGAGAGAAACGAATTCATAGAGGTTAGTTAGATGGAACACAAAGTAGAAGCCCTCATCAAAGGTCACATAATAAGAAAGAGAGGATAGATTACCTTTCGCTTGACTATGACTTACCTAACCCAAGAGAATTAAACATAGTAGAAACTAATTAAAAAATTTTTAAAATTAAATAAAGAGAAGAAAATGATATTTAACGTTTGTCTATCACCAATATTGATGATGACGATGAATCAAGAGTGTTAGAATATGGTTGGGAGGATTGGTGTGGGCCCCACTTTCTATCATAATCTGGTTCAGATGTATTGATTGTTTGGCCCAAAATTAACTTCTAATTTTGTTTATTAAAGAGAGAGAGAGGACCCCAATCAGGACAATGTGGGAAGACCTTCAGGTTCATGAGAACATCTCAATCTAAAACGTCAAATCCAATCCTTGTGGATCCATGTAACAATCTCCTTCTTCTTCATCCGTTCTTCAACTCTGACTCAGAGAGAGAGAGAGAGAGAGAGAGAGAGAGAGAGAGGAATTGGGCGTTTGAAAGGACCATTTCAAGGTACATAAGAATTTGACGAAAATGTCCTTGGATAAAATTAATCTGACCCTGGAGAGGTAGGTCCCTTACTCCATAGGATGAAACTCGAGTACCCCCTTAATGTCCCTGCAGGGCCTTACAGTTACGGAAGGTACGTACATTATCACCCCATATCTCTCTCTCTCTCTCTCTGATCAGAATCTCAGAGAGTCAGTCAAACATTCACATCATCCTGTCGCATCTATCCAGGTCTTATATATATATTTGTCAGTTTACTCATCAACACACTGAGAACTGTTTACATGAGGTCATTTTCGTAAATTTAATGTTCTTGGACTTGGGCTTAATTCAACTCGTGAGGGGAGGGTCAAATGGTCAAATTGATGGGATGGGATAAATCTGATCCAATCTGAGAAAATTGGACCGTGGACGAATTGAATTATGCCTTGCAGGGTGGTTATGGTACAGAACTGATCATGTATGGACAGGATCATCTCACAAGCTGTGTGGGTCCCACATAGCTTGAATATCCAAGGGCTATCCTCTCAAGGTCTACTAGTAGGTGGGGCAGTAGCTTTGTACGTAGTAGCTAGATGATAGATGAGGAAGAGAGAGACAGAGAGAGAGAGAGAGGGGTTCAGAATCCTAGGCAAAGTACTCCATCTGCAGGTGAAGAAAAGAGCAACGAGGACAGAGGGCGGGGGAGGGGTGGGGAGAGAAGAAGAGAGAAGATCGGAAACCCATAAACTAAACATCATCAAAGCTCTGAAACCACTTCTTCTTGAATTCATTGCATTCAATCATAGTAATGGTGGTGGTTCTGTCATTTGCGAACTCCCACGAACAAAACTACCAGCGAGAAAGACGGATCGAATCACATCAGATCGGGACGATACAACCAAATTAACCTCAACGACCCGAGCAAGAGTCCAGACTCCAGACTCGACAATGGACTCTCTCTCTCTCTCTCTCACAGGCTGTGAGGATGTGAGCTGGCTAAGGTGCAAGTTGGGAGCGAAGGCGGAGGGAGAAGAGAGATGGGGAGGGGAGGGAGATCACGTGCGGGTGATGGGAGTCGTAAAGAAAACCAAAGCGCACCGTATAGCTGTCGGCCACGAGGCAGCAGTCGCTTTCATTGGGAATTGGTCAAACATCTCTACCTCTCTTTGACTCTCCCTCTTTCCTTTGCGTTTGCCCATAAAACCCGCCCCCTCTCTCACTCTCTCTCTACTTAAATTGTGTGTAATTTATTGCGTTAACACACAACGTGGGCAGGGTAGGCAGGAGTAGAGAATAGGGCTCCAATTAGTATGGCCAAGACCAGGGCCAGCCGGCCAGAACTCAGGAGGTTGCTCTCTCTCTCTCTCTACTTAAATTGTGTGCGAGGGACGCATGTGGATAGAGGGGTCTGGGGAGGGTTTTTTGTGTTTCTTGTCTCTGCCTTTTGGTTTAAACTATTTTCCTTTTAACTCTGCTTATAAAGGCTAGACCTAGATTATTGGGTCGATGATAAAAGCAGCCTTACCAAGTTCCCCACTCCCCCCCTCCCCCCTCTTCCCTCTTCCTCTGGGGAACTCCCGACCCCATAGGAAGAAAAGCTCCCCGAATTTTAGGGCATCAGACAGGTCCACCCCTCTCTCTCTCTCTCTCTCTCTCTCTTTCTCTCTCTCTCTCATACACAAATGACAAAACTATATTTTGAAGTTTGAGCCTTGAAAGGCTTACAAAAAATAAATAAATAAAAAATAAAAAATAAAAATCTTGAAACGCTGTATACTTGTGGTACATAGGCTGCGTTTGGTAATATTCTAAAAAAACATTTTTGGAGTTTTTTGTTCTATAGGAATGAAAAAATGGAATAAAACGTTTGATGCATTTATAGTGTGTTTCGTTTGTTTGTTTTTGTTTTTGTTTTTTATGTTTTTTTTTTTTTTTTAAAAAAAAG
>NW_024870490.1:77341-138625 GCF_013358625.1 Macadamia integrifolia
AAGTGAAAAAAAAAAAACTTAGTAAAAACGAGAATTGACGGAACGACAAAAGGTAATTCTGTCATTTTCAAGTTTCATTCCAAAAAAAAGAAGAAGAAAAAAAATAACATTTTGACACAGAAATTGAAATTTCCATTTTTAACACAAAATGTTGCCAAAAGCAAACATAGTATTTTTTTAGAATCGAAACCTTTGCATAACCATCTTGCCAAAACCAGGTATCAAATCATCCCATTAATCAGCAAGATGATATTGACATTTGATTTCGATAATGATTAATAAATGGAATGGGATAGTTCTGGGACAGGACTCTCAATAGTTCCAATACCAAAATATCGATTAGGTAACGAATGTAATTGAAACCACTGATACCATTTCAAAGGATATATTTCATGTTCTTATGTTCAAGTTCATAGCTATAGTTTGATGTATTTGGGTGGTATTTTTTCTTCTGGATGTTTTTGATGGACCTTTAGTTATGTTATTATAAACTACATTTATTCTTGTTATTATTTAGAAGCTTACATGTGATCTTAGAGACTCTTAGAGACTTTGAAGAAGTAAAACCATGAAATTCATTATGGTTTTGTATTTTAATTTTCTTTCTAAAATAAGGGACATCTTAGATCTCATGATAATGAAAAATCACCAAACCTAATAATGGAACCATCTCGTTAGAACAATTGAAGTTCTTCTCCCTTTTCTATAATGCCTAGAGTCGTTTAGGGTTTAGTACCATTCCATCCCATTAGTAAATGGCAATAGGATTTAGGGTTAGTCTTATTAATTAACCAAGACAATATTGAGATTGGTGCCTTTGGTACCAATATTGATACAAATCTGTCCTAAATACTGAAAACCGTCTTGATTGACACCCTTAGGCTACATAACTACCCCATCCTTGGATTATATGTGCACTTAATATGTTCAAATGTACAATACTAATTTTTTTTTGAGGGGTGGTTAAAATGTACAATTTATTTATAGAGCTCTATAGTGATATAGCTTTTGTAAGTATACACTTGTTTTTTACTTTCAAATTATTACCCTCCAATTTTTATAAAACCAATGTGAGTGTGTGTGGGTGTACACGCGTGTGAATGCACATGTGCGTGTGTGCTAGTTTATATAAATATAATTGCTTTCTTTCTGGACCCCTTTGAGCTTAATTTTATAAGCATTGTCCATAACATAGCTGTGGGTATAAGAGTACTACAACAATGATGAGGAGATAACATAATGTTGCTCCTAGTTTATGATAAATTATTGGTAGCCAATTCTTAATGTTTTAATGAATGGAAATACTTTTTCATAATTGTTGATTACTACATGCGACCAAATATGATGGAATCATGGTCATCCTCTTCTAGTTTTAATTACTTTGAATAATTCAGAGCACCTAGCTCATTTTGATTCTTGCAGGAAAAAAAGTGCCCAAGGTGCCCAAAGACCTATGCTAATTTGTCACCTTTCGTTTATAAAATTAGCATAATCGTCACAATAATCACATCGACAACATCACCGACGACCAATGAAACCGTGTTCTCGGACACAAGAAAAGATAATTAATTTCCACTAATCTACGTTTAAATCCGAAGACCCCACTTAGCTTTTGTCATTGGAACATCTAAACTAATCTTTCTATATATTATTTATCCATTCAACATCATTCATTAGATATTGGATCTCCATGTAACTTCTCAAAGGGATTTAATCAAAATGCTGCTTCCTTTCTTCTTCTTCTTCTTGTTCTCTCTCTTTCTCCATTCCTTTTTTATATTAAGTGTAGAAACACTAAACTGACAGGTCATTAGTCCTAAGCTTCACACACATTAAAAACCTCTTTGTTAGCACAAGAAGAGTTGAATCTTTCATCCACTCTATTTTAAAACTTAGTCACCTTTGTTAAAGAATTGCAGTTTAAAACCAGGAAGAATAAAAATGACAAGACTTCATAATTTGACTAACACTTTGTCTATTTTTATAATAAATCATGAATAGAAAAAATGGTCCCCTGAAATACTATTTATATTTATTAATGCATTATAAATATATATCCTAAGAAAAAAAAATGGTTTTATGTTAAGGGTGGTGCTCAGTACTTTCTTTTATATTATTACATGTCTTTTCCTCATTGATCATGAAGTTTGAAGATAATAAGAATGCCTAAACTTTGGGAGATTCTTCTTCCATTCAATCATTCAAATGATCGGAACTTGCCTAAGGTCTTTAAACAAAACTATCCAAAGTAGAAAATCACAAACACTAACTTGGTTTTCACTTCCACAAAGTAACTTTGATTTTTCTGTTTAGCTGCCTTGGAATGCATTTATTAAAGAAGAAAATATTACAAAGTATCTAGACCTATATTTTTTTAAGAAGAAAAAGAATTACAAAGTAATCAGATCAATCAACCCCTCATCCCTATTTCTATAATCTATGATTTTAGACATAGAAAGCCTCTGGTTGCAACTAGAATTTAAGGTCAAATATTAAAATATGTAATGGTTTCTCATAAAAGTTTCATAAAAGGATTATAATTAAGTAAGAAAATAATGGCTGTTGAATTTATTTTTTTTACTTTTAATAATGGAACACGAGGGTCATTTATTCTATTATGATTTTGCAAGTAAAGTTTCAACAAGCCAAAGTTGGATTTCAGTGCCATTATTTATATACAGGAGCAACTTATATTAATTTTATTTTATATAATTAAAAAAAGGGGGTAGGGTGGAAATGTTGGAAGCTCTCTATAAGTGGGACTGCTTATAACGTGTGTAGCCTTCATTTAACATGGTTAGATAATTTTATCATTTTGAATTATGTATATGTGTCTCACATTTTGTGGATTGTTTTTTAATCAAATTAAGATTTTTTGGATCTTACAAAAGATACCTACTAATATGTAACTATATTGATGCTATAGCTAAATATTCATAGCTACAGAGTACTCTTTTCTTGCAGTGTGAAATCCGTAGCTATAGATGTAGTGATGACACTTGTAACTGCAGATATAAAACTACAAGCTATTATTACGTATTTTTTAGAACTTTTACTGTGGAAAAAATTGTAATTGTAGGCCTTTTTTGTTGTAGTGGCTCTTCTTCTTGATAAGAATTAGAGTTTCTTAAACATTTGAATTTGAAAGTTTGTTAGTCTAGAACATCTAACCCCCATACTTCCGACTGCATTATAAAAATCAGAGGATCCTACAAAACTCCTAAAAGGATTATTCCATTGCCAGCATGGGCCACGCCAAAGCTAAAAGATTGCTTAGTCAGATAGGCAAAACCCAATCCAATAATATCAGCTTTGTTTCTTTAAGGACTCCAATCTTATTAGCATCAAGTTGACAAATCACATCCAAATGATCGTTTTAATCTTTTTTTAATTTCTTATACTCTTCCAACTTGGAACACAATTTAATATTCTTCAATCCATGTTGCATCACTCAATGTTACAAATAGTTTGTTGCTTTACATTGGGGTCTACCTACATAATAATTTTGTTTATGCACCGTGCAGCATAGATTCGTTTGATTATTAAAATCTTAATTAGTCAAAAGATTAAGTTAGAGAAAATTATAGAGAGAGGACGGCTATCAAGCTCATCCCTAGTGGCCATTTTATCCTCTTATGGGGACGGTTGTATCTCCATCAATTTTCCTAAGCAAAGATTAATTAACTGTTAGTACAGCCTAATGTCCAATACCGTTAAGCTATCGTATATTAATTATAAGATTTGGATTGGAAATGGGAATCTCATATATTAAATTATAGAATGGCAACATCTTTCAAGAACTTGTGGCTGTAGTTAGGGTCCATAAATCACAAAACACCCAGTAATTGGTGTTGGATTTCAACATAATTGAAAAAAAAAAAAAAAAAAAAAAAAAAACGTATGTAGATCTCCTAAACAAAATTTATCTAATTGGATAATCATAAAATTCCCATATATGATCTCTCTGACCGGTTTATAGACATTTGTTTTTATATATTTCATGTTTTTTTATTTTAGGTTGATTAATTTTTCATTATTTTATTTTATGAGAGATAAGCAAGCTACAATCTTTTATGATCATATAATCAAGAATTCTATGGAGACAACAAAACCCTTAAGTTATTGGTTAAAAAATGAAAGCGTAAAGTCAAAATTAACCAAGTTGGTTATATATATGGGCATATTTTGTTAGTTGTTCATAAATCTTGGATTTTGGGGTTGCATTTGGTAATTGTTGCAGTAAGAATTCTTGTTTTGGCTTATTCTTCATCTTCTTTTATAGTTTTATATGAAACACAAGCCTTGTTTGTGTTTTTATGTTAACTTTTAATATTTGATAGTAACCCATGAAGTGTTCGATGAAATGCCTAATTATTCTGGAAAAAAAAAATGCATTTAATCAAAATGCATTCAAACAGTTTTCGCATTCTCAATTGAGAATGCATTCTATGTCTTGAGAATAGGATTGCACATATTCAATATGGGAACACATACCAAACATTTTCTAGAAGAAAAAATAGCATTTTCTAGCCCTTATTGATACTGTTGATAGGGAATCTTTGGTGGGATGGTAAAAAGAGTGAGTGGGGTTTTTAAACTTCAAAAATTAAAAAGATTTTTAGTAGCAATAGAAAAGCTACTTTTGAAGTAATATAATATAATTTTTTTTAGATGGTAAATAAAACACCGCTATATATAGCTTATTAAAGCACTTTCTTACAACCACTATGAAAATAAGGCTAATACCTTTGGCGGCGGTAAAAAAATATTACTAGGATTTATTTTTAAAAACAGTTACAATCATACAAATAATGAAACAAATAATGGGTAAAAAAGGATCACTACAAGTATTTTTTTAATTGTAAAAAGTTATTATCACTAAACATTGTCTTTTAATAACAGTAAAAAGAATACCAGAAACTAAAAGTACTTGATAAATTAGGTGAAGAATAAAAATTAACATTGTGGAATATATTGTGTGCATGGATGTTCGGTGGTGGTAACATATTATTGTGCTAAAAGCTCTTAAAAATAATAAACTACTGTTGTGAAAAGTATGTGGAAAAAAAATTTTAAATTTAAAAAGAAAGATTGACACATAAAAAAATTATTGAATAATTATAATATTTTTGTAATTTTATAATTTTATTTCTTTTCTTGACTATCAAACGTAGCCTATTCTTGTAGTAGGAATATCAAATTGGGCTGCAAAACATGTTCCTATTAATGTGGTGTATCACATCACATCACATCGCATCACCTGATAGTTATTGTACCATCAGGTCTGATGTGTTTTGTGTCATTGTCTTAAGAGTGTTCTTCACTTTGAGGGTTCTAACTAATAGGTGGATGGAGTAAATGTGCTGCACGAGGGTTCTGAAATGAACAATCAAACGAACAGACCCGACAACATCTCAATGGGTTACAAAATTCACAATTTAGGGTTTTGAAAGGTATAATTGACTTAGTTTGTACATTTTTTTTTTTTTTTAATATTTGCATGTTTAATTTTTTTTTTCTGTTATTTTATGTGAAAAGTTTAGAATTTATCGTCTCATCTAGGCTTAGGACAACAAATATTTTCTTAATAAAAATTTCAGATTAATGTACTAGTTATTTTTATTTGAAATTTTGTTTTGATGATATATGAACATTTATCTAAAAAAAATAATAGGATTAAATATTCCTTTACCTATGGTAAAAAAAAAAAAGGAAGAAAAGGTCTTCCTTCAACAAGGGCCTCAAATGGCATGGAAATAGCATTGGAGAATAGTAGGTGGAGCATTATTGACTTCGTATGATAAGGAAAGAATAGTCTATGAATGTACCTTTCTTGGCTTCGTACAATAGAGGGACATTAATAATGGTCAATTGGCCATGGATAGGTGTACTTTTTTGAAATCTTTCACATAAAAAAAGTATTGTAATTGTATAAAAAATTTATATGTCATGAACTCTTTATAAAATTTGTTAAATACTCCAAAAAATAATTTGAATAATTTAGTAGTGTTCTTAGGATAAGCTCTATTGAATATGGCATTGAAATGAGCTAATTAGAAGAAAAAAAATCATGATTTTTTTATCCATTTTAAAACCTTCATCCCACCATGTCAAGAGTGACAACTATGCAATTCAAGGAAGATTTTTATTGTATAAAATGGTCAAGAAACTTTGAACGAACTAAGATTTAGATATCACATAAATATAAGGGCAATATCACTTGTTACTATAGACCAATGTCTAGATAACCACCAAGAAACCCATTTCCGATATAACAGGAGTTTTCTCAAGAAACTTATTTAGAGGAACATAATTCTTCATCTCTGTTCAAGTTAGGGATGATGTTTGGGTCTACACTAATATGAAATGAATTGAACCTCGAGGATAAGCACAGTTGGTAAGCACAAACACCTCACAATTAAGGGAGGATGAGTTCTTCTCCCTGGGTCTACGTTCCTTAAAATAAAATTAAAAAGAAAAAAAGAAAAAAAGATGAAAAAAAAAAAAATTAGACTACAGCTTTTGAAACAATCCAAAGAGGTATGAGGGGTAAGGCGCTTTGTGGTGTTGTGATGAATAATTGCATATAGGATAAGTATCAACATGCATACAAAAGAACCGTGGTGGGGTGCAATATCTTCGAGAACTTTAAAAATGTGTAATTAAACCTAAGAGTCTCTTCTTATGGAACATTTTCTTTTCCAATCTAGAAAAACGTTTGAATCTTTTCCCACAAGGAATGGCAATGGTTTTAAATTTGATGCAATAGACTTGTGGCACAAGCTGATCCGAGGGACCAGCAGCAGATCAAATGGTAATCTAATTGAGTAGAGGCCTAGTCCTAGAGGAAGTTGGAAAGACAGATTTGGAGCATACCATCTTAGCATTGAAGTCATTATATTTAGTTGTCTAACTAAAGTAAATGAAGATTTTTTTAATTATTTATTTATTATTATTATTAAATTTTTTTTTTTGGCATAAGATTTCAAGGGTTTATTGGAATAAGTTTCCCTTCACTCATAATGAAGGGAGAATATCTAAATCCACAAGATCTGACTTTCTGATTGGATTGAGAAAAAAAAAATTCAATTAGATTCAGAAAGAATCCAATCATAGAGTTGGGGGGTGGGGGCCAATCCCCATGAAATGGAAAATGATACATACATCTATGGATGCTTCCTCATACGCTCTCGTTGGCCCTCACACAAGTGTAGGAACCACACTCTTCCACAGGAAACACTTTCCACTCACCCCGACCCCCCCCACCCCAAATTGAATTCACCAGATCCTGTCCACTTCTAGAATTTTTGTTCTTTTAAGTGGTGTCCGGTTGGATACTTTGGGGTTGAAGGGGCCTGCGCCAAGATGACCTGGTCTCACCTGTTCTATTTATTTGGCTGAGGAAGTGTTGTGTAGATGTATCCGTATGCTTATCTTGGAAAATAAAATCAAGACGTTTCATGGTCCGAGAGGAGCAAATGTTTTAGGTCACCTGCTCTTTGCAAACAATATCTTTATTTTCATGAACGCATCAATTAAGTATGTTAGAAATCTCCATGAGTTTTTATATACATACCAGGAATTCTCTGGCCAGAAAATTAATTTGGATAAAAGTAATTGTTCCTGGGTCGGATACAACCTCACAGGAAACAAAATATTGTTGACACCCTGAGAATCCCTCTTTGCAATTTCTCCACTAAATAATTAGGGATGTAATTTTTTAAAGGAAGGGTAAAGAAGTAGCCTCTCATGGCGGTTAAGGACAAAATGGAGAGCAGGTTGTCAGGGTGGAAAGGTAAACTGTTGTCAATGGCAAGCATAGTGCAGCTAGTGAAATCTGCAGTTGTAGGGACGCCAGTTCACAATTTATTTGTCTATTGGTGGCCCTTTACCCTTATAAAACCCCCACGGAGAAATGGATGTGCAACTTTATTTGGATAGAAGATGCTAAATCGTCCAAAGCAATTACAGTGAAGTGGGACCGGGTTTGCAAGCCAACCTATGAAGGCAGTCTAGATATCAGAAGCTTGTGAGGTATAAACAAAGCCCTTATCTGCAAAAATGCATGGGAAATCAAGGATGGAAATTCGGTGATGAGAAGCTTTTTTAAAGCTCGGTTCTTTGGGAGAGCAGAGAAATCAAAGAAGAGTTTATTAGGCTTCTTCAACTTGGCCTGGATTGAAGCATGTGGCCTTTCATTTCAATAAAGGAAAGATGGGTTATTGGGAATGGCCAATCTATTAGCCTATGGAAGGACTGATGGGTATGGAATAGTAGCATTGAAGAGAGGTCTAATATAGAGGGAAGTTTTTTTGAAAGCAGTGATCTAAAGGTGACGGATTTAATTGATAACGGCATATGGTGTTTTCCTAATGTTTGTTCTTCCCTATTAAGAGATGTGTTCGACGAAGCATCTCGAATAAAATTGCATCAGTACTTCCTCGGCTTGGGAGGAAATTTGGTGGCACAACCCCGAGGTTCATTGGTATTCACTGGTTTGGTACTCTAAATTGCAGCCAAGGTAGGCTACCTTGGTGGTGATTCATGCATGGGAAATTCCCAACTGATGATGTTGTTCCAAGCAAAAACATCCCAATGGTTTCGATGTGCTCTCTATGTGGGAAGGCAAGTGACTCTATAACTCATATTTTTTTGGAATGCACCCTTGTTGTGGATGTTTGGAGTATGTTCACTGATTGCTTTGGCGTGAGATGGAGCTCACCTATTTCTACTACAGAGCTTGTGAAATGGTGGCTCAAGAAGCGTAGGATCCTGTCGGCTAAGGAGCCTTGATCAGCTGGCCTTATTTTGGTGGTAGACAATATTTGGAGGAAGCATAATGCAAGAAGATATAAAGGAAGATGGAGAATCAGCACCCATGTTTTTAATATAGTGGAGAGGGATATAAAAGACTCGTAACTCAACTTGAGAGGGTAGTAGTCAAATAGGGATCTTTTGTGCTATTAAAGGTTGGGATTACCAGTGCTCCCGTCTGTAAATAGATCTCCTCTTGAGGTTTTGTGGTGTAAACCTCATTTCGGGTGGTTGAAGCTAAATGTGGATAGATTCGATAGGCAATCCAAGTAGAGCGGGTGCAGATGGGATTATTCGAGACAATCAAGGTGATTTCATCAGCTTTTTTAAAATCTTCTTTGGAATACAATTCAACTATGTGGCTGAGTTTCAAGGTCTGAGGGTATTCACCATGCCATTTACAATAGGGCACATGCATTGTGGATAGAAGTACACTTAGCGATTACTGTTATGGTAGTTCACTCCAGGGTGATCTCCATGTGTTTTGGTATTTAAACTCTATTGGTATAAAAAAGAAATTATTTTTAAAATTTTTTTATTATAATATTCCTTTTTCTAATAATTATTACTTATTAGAGGGCCTATTGTAGTGTATTCCATATGGTATGAGGCTTGATGTACGTACGATCATCAGGTGTGACACGTGTGCTCTGCCCTTGTGAACTTGTGATTGGCCAACGAACTAATAGGAAAATGGCTTCCTAAGTCCAAACCATGTGCACGTTCGCACCACATGCCACACAAGGATCAATGGACTCCATGTAGTTCACCAATTCTGGCCATGGAACTTGTGAAGCTGTACCATCACTATAGCTTTTCGAACATAAAAGAAATAATGTTGAAGCATGGTGTAAGTAGCCCATCAATTAGTTAGGAGGGCTATAATTGATTCTCTGTAGAATTACATAAACTCATAAGGGTGGCGAAAATAAAAATCCATTTCATGTTGATGGCATGCCTTTGTGCGTGCTCTCATTAACCCCCGAGGCAACATGACTAGGCTACGATCATTTGCCCTAATTTCTCATCTCTAAACTCTACTGGTATAAAAAAGAAATTATTTTCATGCTTTTTAAAAATTTTTATTATAATATTCCTTTTTTTTAATAATTATTACTTATTAGAGGGCCTATTGTACTATATTCCATATGGTATGAGGCTTGAAGTACGTACGGTCATCACGTGTAACACGTGCGCCTTACCCTTGTGAACTTGTGATTGGCCAACGAACTGACATGAAAATCGCTTCCTAAGTCCAATCCATGCGCACGTGCGCATCACGTGCCACACAAGGATCAATGGCCTCCATGTGCGCTCTGTTTATACTTTCGCGCCTTTACTCCTTGGGGATTAAATTACCGCCCACGCTCCCACGTGACAGCGTCGTTCAACTTATATGGGGCCCACCTAAGCTCCTCCTGTTCTTTCTCTGACCTCCTCCGCCGCCGCCCCCCCGCCTCTTCTTTTCGTATTTTCAAAACGTGCCTCCAAACTTTCTATCTTCATTGCAGAAACTACCCATTACCAACTAAGTTTACAAAACAATCCTCCTTGTCTCCTTAACCACTCTCAATCTCAATCTTCACGTAATAGGGGAAATTTAAAATATTCAAAAAATATACTTTTTTTTTCTTGTAGAAGGTAAAATATTCAAATTAAATTAAATCAAAATGTGATTAGTTCCACCAATTAATTAGAAAAAGGGTATACCCAATGCACAAGGCTCTCGCCATTGTGGGGTCTGAAAAGGGTCATAATATATGTACCCTACCCTTGTTTCACAAAGAGGCTATCTTCTAACTTGAACATGCTATCACTAGGTTACAATGAAACAATCTTACTATTGCAGTGAGAACTGCCCTCTTAAATACAATTAATTAGAAACAACGACTATTATTCTACTAATTTTTACTCTTTTTATGTTTTTTTTGTTAAAAGTTATACTAAAGGGCGTACTTTGTGTACGAGACTCCCGCATGTTTGAGGTCCGAAGGAGCAAAAACTACATAACCTTACCTCTAGAATATCGAGAAATTGCTTAAACCACTTGACCATCATATCGCAACATTCGTATTTTACTGTTGAACCAAGCACAACACCTTTCGTTTTATACTAATATACAAAAATTGCCTTGCATGTGATGTACTCATGTTTAGAAGAAGGTTGTTTGCTTTTTATGGTGTTGATAATTAACAAATCTTATCTAATAATAAAACTTGCAAAGCTTTCACTAACGCATCAATTTTCTCCTAATAACGTGGGGCAATTCATTATGGTAATATGATAAAGAAAACAAGGTCAATTTTCCTAAAAATTTCAATATTATTTTATTTTCTTTCCCTCTCAAAGTAAGCTTATGCTATTGTCACTTCTCCCATGTGGTTCCCTCGTACAAAAGGGGGTGATTGGGCCTCTGCTTTATCCGATAGGAACCCAGAGATTAATTTATTATAATGTAACCTTACTTGTCAAATAATTAAGGAAGAGAGCACAAAGCCACAAACCATGGGAACATTAATTAAATTAATGATGGGAGAGAGCGTCAGAGACAAAGCAAAAGCAAACATGGTTATCGGAGCCAAAGGAGGGAAAAGGTATCCAATCTTAAACCAGAGAGGTTTTACATTTTGGAGGAGAGACTGAGAAAAGGGTTGAGAGTAGTTGGCTCTGGTGGAAGGTGGGTAGAGAGATTAGAGAATGACAAAGTGCAGGAAATGCTCTTTTGCTAACTACAATTAATTAAGGATTCCTTGCGTCTAAACGCACGCAGCTGGTGGCTGCCCAAATGCTCTTTTGCTAACTACAATTAATTAAGGATTCCTTGCGTCTAAAAGCACGCCGCTGGTGGCTGCCTTGCGAAACACCTTTCGTTTTCTTCTCCCCTCCAAAACCACGCAAAGAATCCCCTCCCATTTCCCCCAAATTTTGTTTGGGTGCATGTACAATGTTTGGGAGAGGACGAGAACTATGCAGCCTTACCCCGAGACTATCGAGAAGTTGTTTTGACCACTTGACCACCAAGTCGCAATATTCGAACCTTACCATTAGATCAACTATTCCCATAAAATTAACAACTACACTTTACCCTACAGTTGATGCACACTTTAGAGAGAGAGAGAGAGAGAGAGAGAGAGAGGCAAGCAATATCAACAATAAGATGCGAGAAATGGGACATTTATTAGCTTAATAGGATGATAATTTGTTGGCTTTCTTTAGATGTTTCTGTTAGAATAATCTTCTACTGTTTAGGCAGTTAAGGGGTGGGGGTATTATTTAGCAAATAAATTGTATAATGGAGTAGGAAAGTAATCATACACGTTACTCTTGCCACAATCCATTCACCAGAAGGCCTTTAAAAGCGTACACGGATTATTGGAAGGCTACTTTGAAGAAGTATTAAAAACCTATAATGGTTTGTGAATCCAAAGATGAAGTAGTGAACCTCACCGACCAGTGAAGGAAAACTTTCTCCAATAAATATTATTGAGTTATAGCAAAAAATTTAACTTCTATTTACACAGTTATACTTCTACTTGACTTGCCAAGTCAATGATTAGCTTCAGTAAGAATGTAGAAGCATGGCGATCGGTTTCCTTCATGAAAATATGCAGATATGATAATTTGGTTTAAAGGACTCTGAGACTACCAAGATAGATACATTGATTTGGTTATAACACTTTGAAATGGGCCTCTGCTTGACCAAATTGTTTAAAGGTAAAATTTGAACCCAATTCCTTATCATGGACAAGGATCACTTATTAACGTCTGACCACTTCTGAACATTTAACATAGCTAGAACCCACCAGAGCATGCACTAGATATACAGCAATTGTAGACATGAGGTGGAGTAAATTGGTCTTCCGACATTATATGATGTTAAAAGGCATGGTTCGAATATTCAGAAAAATCTCGGATATTTTTATTTATTTATTTTTTTTTTTTTGAAACAAAATGACATACGAAATACAAAAGTACATAATTTCAATCATTTTAATCATATTTTGGTCATTTCATTTCAAGATTTCACTCACTTCGGCCCAAAAAATGCACTGTTTCGTTATTTTGTTTCGCTAATTTCGACCACTTCAGCCCACTAACCCCCAAATGGCCAAACAAAACACATAAAAAAAAAAAAATACATTGTTTTGATGAAATATATATAATTGACAGGCCTACAGTTTGATTTGGCATTGGGAACATACCAAATAAAATAGAACTGTGAAGTGATGAACTTCAATAGACTTGAGGTTCATAACTCTTACTGACAAAACTGTTTTCCAGGCAGTCTACCAGGTGCTTTTCTGTAACTTTGAAGAGGGCTTGAGATAAACTAAGAGTTATCTTCCACCCTTCCAAAACCATCAAGAACAAGAGATCATATGATTTATAAGACTTAATATAGCAATGTGATTTTGCAATAATTGAAGTAAGAAGAATTCTCCAGTTCCAGCTGAATAATGGCATGAAGACACAGATTTATTTAAACAACATAGACCTTAGAACAGAATATCTCATAAAATTTACACAAGAACAAAATCTGAGTTGGCAAGGGGCATTTGCCTCAGGAAGCATGTGGTTCTGAATTCGACTCCTCTTACCTCATTGGGGCCACTCACACGGTGTGTTTAGTGTTCTTCACTGCTTTTAATGAAAGTTGAATGGTTCTCATTCAACCCCAATATGACCCCATCCATGTGGTTGGGGGTCAGTATGGGTCCACAAGACCAATCAAGCCAGAGGCCTGGATACCCGTCGTTAGCCCCCAAAAAAAAAAAAAAAACTCAATATTTTCTACTTTCCAGAACATTACACTGATTCTAGACTAGGAAAAACGGTTTTTCTGATATTAATTTGTCAAAGAAAGATCCTAATGTCCATCACATATTGCCTTGGTGTTGCTGCATGTCACTCTAATTCTTTCTATATCATAATCATGAGAGGCTTGGAACCTGGTGATTGAACCTTGTGTATGCTACTTATCAATTTATTATGACACAGAAGTGTAACTGAACATCCATTGTGATAGCATTTCATAATGGGCACCCCATTGAGAGCCACCAGGTCAATCCGAAGTTCCAAACTGTTGGTTAGATTGACCACCTTGTGGATTGATCACATGTCAAAGTTAGTTTCCCAACTCAATGGCCCCACCTTTTATTGAACTTCTCCACAGGTATCTTCAACCATCGAACGGTTTTACTCATACTACTGAGTTTTTAACCAATTTTCACCATCTTTCTAGTGAAAGATAACCAATTTTGACTGAAATTCTACAGGTGTACAAGGGGCTGTGGGGGTTCGACTGGAGAGTGAGCGGCCACATTGCAGCTATAGGATGCCCATAGTGAACAGCATGGCCCAACCCATGTTGCACTACCACCTTACCTAATTATAATGCACCACTAAAAATTCAATAGATAAAACTTTCACAATTTAAAAGCTCCATTTCCTGTACTCTATTTTGTTTAAGCTATCCGTCCATGCCTTCAAATCGAGTATTCTCATCAAGTATGTTTATTTCACAGCCATTTGAGAACACAAATAAAGGGATGATACTCATCCAATTTATTTGAAGTGTTAAAAGTCTCCAAAAGGACAGATCCTGCAAGAATATGACTACCCGAAGTACTCATAGGGGTTGTAACCAAAACAACACCCCAATCTCTCCCCCCCCCCCCCCCCGCCCCACAAAAAAAAAAAACCCCGAAAAAAAAGGGTTCTATGCAAGTTGTATCATTTGGTAATTCAAGTTACCAGGACCCTCCTACTATGGAGTATTGACTGAATAGCACGACACTTCAACTGTTTGTAGTGGTACTATGTAGAAATTGAATATAATGATTTGAATATTTGATCATTGTGTACTAAAGGAATACTCTAATTCTGCACAATTACTCATGCTGAAGAGCTATTAGGAGATCCTCTCCTTATGTACCATTTGCCACCATACTGGATGCTCTAGCTGTTGTGCATTAGACAGTTACTCAGTACATAAAACACAACAATATATGCTAGAAGGTATTATATGAAGTTCTAAGTCAAGCAGTCATCAATAGATGGAAAAGTGGATGGCATGGAACTATATATTATCCCTATGATCTTCTGGCAATCAAAGCAACTTCTATAAAGTTGAATGTGTTGAATCATCTTCAATGGCCCAAACTATGCAAGTTTCAGCAGCTATGAGAAGCCACATGTCTTGATTGAAAATCAAACCCAGTGAAAATTTATGTAACCATGATTTATGGAGAGCGGACAAAGGAAAATTTATAAATCATGACCTGGATATTTAACTCAGAACGAAGCCCTAGGATATTGGGACTCATGTGATATGGATCGGCCAATCAGTTAGGGAACACAGCCACATCAAACAGAACACACTCAACTCAAGCCTTTTCCCAACATGTATCATGCATAACAATAATATAATTTCCAAGAAAGAAAGCAAGCAGTATTTTAATAATCTACATCCTCTCATAAATAAATAAGATAAAAAAGTACCATTGTGAACTTACAACATGACATTGAGAATTCCAAATGTAGTATTGTTTTAAATTCTACACTGCATTAGGTTAAAAGGGCATGGATAAAATTGCAAACATAATAGACATTCATGTTGACTCCGAACCACAGTATTTTGTGCCAATAACAATTAATGAGCTAAGTCAGGAGCATATCTAAAATAAATTCAAAATAAAAGGGCCATGCATTGGATGGTCCAGTACATAGTACACATTCAATTCCATCTTGTTTAGCATGCAATTTATATATTATAAGGGTCCAGCCATCAAGGCATCGTAAATGACCTGGTTATAGTATAGTATCCGGTCCTCTTGTTCTTTGCCTTGCCTCTTCTCTTTTTCCCATTTTTACACAGATAACAAGTAATGATTTTGTCAAGTAAAAGAAGGGACTATAGGAAAGCCAAACTCCCTCAACGAAGGGGAAGGATCATCCTACAGACAGTGTTTGAAGATAAGTTAGCCAGTACATGAAGTACATGAGAATTTGTGTCCAGTTAGAATTGGGACATTACGGTAGTGTTACATTAACAAAATAAGGCCTTCAAATGTATGATGGGGCAACCTGTAAAATGAAGACATTCATTCCTTACTAAATGTTACTCCAATTTTTTTTTTTTTTTTTAATCTAGTAAGAATGTTGCCTCACTTTGAAATTTAAACTGAAACACACCCAAAGATAGAGTCATGATGATCCAGCTGCACTTGAGGTGGCTCCCTGATGTAGATCGAAGCATTAAGAAGAGGAGGACCAAAGTCAAAACCTGGGTTCAGTTAATCCCCATGGTTCTGGCTCTGGTCGGGTTCTGACCAGGGCCACCAGGCCCAGGCTAGCTTGCATAGGCACTGGTTAGGTGGTACTGTTCACATGGTTACTGTTCAGTGTTCATGCGGTTGTTGTTCATGTAGACCTATCATGGCCCCATGGAACCAGCTTGTGCAGAAGGATTTGGGATCTACCAATATCTATGGTAGCTACCAAATAATGGAGGAGAGACTTGGGACTGCCAAATATCTTTTAGTAGTCTCTACTTTATTTAGTTTCTAATTTCAGTTTGTTACTACTTCTGTTTTAATGTATGGCAACTAGATTTTATAGGAAGTTACTATTCCGGTATAAGCTACTCAATAGCAAACACTTTCCATTTTGTAACTTATATTTCTATTATAAATAAAGGGAAGAGGGCAGCCTAGCCCACGAATTTGACAGTAAACTTGAATGCTTACGCATTTGTGCTTGTGAGAGACAGCTTAGGTGAGATGCCCCTAGTAGAGAGAGGTGGGAGACGTTCTCCACAATAGGTGAGATACCTACATATCCTTCTTCTTCTCTATTTTCTTTTCTTTTATTTCACTCATATCTGTCCAGCGATAATCCAGCATATCCCTTCACTGTCATGGTTCAGATTTAGGTAACATCAGCAGAAATTTACTGTATA
Source organism: Macadamia integrifolia (assembly GCF_013358625.1). Taxonomy (NCBI): domain Eukaryota; kingdom Viridiplantae; phylum Streptophyta; class Magnoliopsida; order Proteales; family Proteaceae; genus Macadamia; species Macadamia integrifolia. The sequence continues at coordinate 94,116 of NW_024870490.1, forward strand.
TCAATTAATTGTTACTGTTCTTCAATCTCTATTCAATTCTAATGTCTTTCACAGCCCTATTAGTGTCTGTGATAGGTGTTCTGGACAGCAGCATATTATAATCTTCAGTTGTTGATTCCACAGTATCTAACCATCAGATCAATCTGAGTTTTTAGTTTGTTGTTCCCTTCCCTTGTTATTGCCTTAGATACAAGTCCGGAATCAATCAGACTACTGGATGGAAAGCTGCATTAGATTTTTCTTCACTTTCTAATTTCTGTTTCTGTTCCTTCGTTTCTCTCTTATCTGTCCAATGGATGAACCTAAGATTTTAGGTACATCATCAACCCTTAAGGACCATCCTTTGACTGTATTATCATTCCTACCCATCTGTCAGATTAGGAATTATTGTATTGTTAACATACTGTCCATAGGTTCTACTAAGTTTTGGTCACTGGAAACCTGATTTTCCGTAGGTAAGTGTTGTTCTTTTCCAGCCTATCATACCCATCACTCCCCTTATTCAATGTGTCCAGCACCAGGGGTAGCTCCCTAGATTCAAAATGCCCTGCCATTAGTTTTTGCTTAACCCTTGTCCCATTGCCAATCTCTTAGTAAGAAATGATACATGATGTCAAACTTCACCTTTAAAGGAAAGCATGAATACTAAAATATAAAACCTTGAGAGGTAATTTATACAGTCACTTGATTTTCCTATCATCTAGTTGATCTTTCAGTGATCACAATTAATATTGTATCCATACACACACCGAGCATGCTAAAAATTTTTAATGCACATTTTTCAATACTTCACTTTTTTTTTTTCAAGCTCTGAGTGGCCACTTTTTCCATTACAATTATTAATCTGTCTTCCTGCTTGTGACATAATACATTCGGGAGTCCTTATTTACATGTTTATTTTATTCATATTAAGCATAACTTTGCCTGAGTTAAACAATGATAAGTTTGTTTCCCATGTTCTTTTCCTCCTTCGGATGTCATCAAGAGATCAAGAAAACATATGCCAAAGAATTCTAGTGTCAGCAGGTTATTATTAGATGTCCATTAATTTCTTGAAAGTTTTACTATTTTTGGGAAATCTTATAATACAACCAAACTTTCTTCAAATCCTAAAACATATATTAAAATTATGAAATGTACATAAATAGAGTAGATAAGGAATTCTAGGTGCTTAAATTCACTTTGTCCATCCAGCATCCAGTACTTGGACTCCTATTATTGTCCCTTGTATTAAAGATTAAGGGTAAAAACAAATGACATATAAGTTCCGGAACAATTCTTCCCAAGTTACACTACTATAACATTATTGCAAATTGTTTGCCTCATGGTGGAAGTGTGAAGGTACTGTGCAGTGTGCACAGGGTGGTTGGCTTACAATTCGAACACATGTCAAACATAAATTCATAAGCATTGAAATCAACCAAATATTTTCTCCCTGAAAGCATCACTTTAGCTTTAATTATCTGTGAGATTTGTCCTCCAAGATAAAAACTATTAACATCCGGTAGCATACACTGAGAAGAGATCATTAGGTTATTAAATTTGTCTAAGGTAACAAGGTTAAGTTTTCCTTCTAGTCAACAGAGGTATCATGGTTATGCACTCATCATGTATTAACCAGTTCTATCAAGTAAGTTACATGCTCTACAGTGAAATTGTCATTATCACTGAGACTAGAAATAAAGACATGTTCACAGTATCCCCAAATAATGGTTAAACCACCAAGCAAGGTTAGACACATTTTCTGGTGGCCCAAAAAATAAAGGGGAAGGTTGGCACATTTTCCAAATAAACTGAGTATTTATCTCTCCATTTTCACTATGGTTAACTTGCCAATCACCACAATTCTTTTGGATAAACTTTCTCAATTACATCTCTCATCATGGACGGCCCTTAACATACAACTGTTTAAAATATTCACAAGTAAAAACCTTCCACCTTGGTCAAGACCAAATCCCCCATCTTTCCACAAAACGCAATTCCCAGGTCCACTAAGAAGTACATGTTTTTTCATATTGCACCCTGTTATCACCTTTTCCTAGCTCTTTTCCTAATGCCTTTCCTAACTCTTTTTCGGTGCTTTTAACTAACTCCCTTCTTCAATTAGCCAAATACTCAGTTATAACATCCAGATCAAACAAATGGAAGATCCATCACCCAACTCATAATGCTCCACAAATCACATCCTATGGAGGCAAACAATTTTCTTCACATGGAGCAAACTTCCTTTTTTCACTGATAGCATCCAGTACTCATTTGAAGCCTCAATTTTTTTTTTTTCTAGAAATGTTTTTAATAAAGTTCAGCTAATCCAGTCCAGAAGCTACGGTAAAGTATCCCCCATTACTGTTGGTCCACACCAATACAAGGACAGCACTTTATCAGCAGTCATCCAATATCAACATACCCATTGAATAATCGAACCACACTGATACAGTAAAGATCAGAGATGTATTGCCATCCTCCCTTCTCCATGGCACATTCCAAAACTACTTTAAGCTACATTTTAACCATAAATAATGCATGCATACAATGAAAGCAAAACTCCTCCACCCCACCCCCAAATATCCTGAAGGAAATCTCATTGACCTGAAAAGTGATTCAGCTTTCAAATTTCAACCATTAAATAGTTGGGGCTTTGTCCCAGATATGCACGAAGAAAAAACTCCATTTCCAATCTGCTTAGAATATATAATGCCCACATTACAAGCACATACTTCAACAACATGTCGAAAGAGGATGGGAAAAACATCTCTTCCCCTCACCCCCTCCCCCCACCACCCCAAATAAAAAATAAAAAATGAAAACCTAAAATATACCATTCTTGGAACTAGTTGGCACTACTTGCTGAAATTCGGAGATCAACCCATATGGGTATCATCACTTTATCAACAAAAATTTCCAGAAAGATCAGAAGTATACTTATTGATCTTCCTTGAGAACCCAAACCCAGGAATAGCTCTACAAAAATGATTGGGTCAAAATATCCAATACACAGCATGAGTTGCTAAAGGATGTCAAACAAACCCCCTTTAAGTCTGCTCTTCTATTGCTAAATATCAATTAGTATTCAATCTGCTTTGCAAGAACCACCGCATGCAATATAAACCCAAAACAAAAAAAAAAAAAAAAGAGAAAAACCAAAAAAAGAGTTTGAACCAGAAGCAGAAGCAGTAGCAGAAGCATAAACAGAAACATCATAAATTTCCTTCTTTTTCTCTCCTGAATAAAGAGGGAAGAAGAGATTGTAACTTGATTGATTACCTGAAGATGGCTTTTTGCTGTTAAGGAATACGGAACCCCTATGCAGAGACTGCTGTGATGGACCCATAACCCATTACAGAGAAAAGCCGGAGCTCTAATCCTGCCTGGGCCCTTTTAATTGCAGAACCAGCTTGGTGAAATTGTCTCATCTGGGAAAAGTAAATCGAAAACCCCAGACCAGAAAAAATTGCATAAAGACAAAATCATTCGGCCTGGCTTCTCTGGCTCTGCTCTTATTATAGCTTAGTTAGCTGCAATGTTAAATGAACCGTGTACCTTACCGTGAGATCAGAAATCAGAATACACGTGGCTTGGCCAGGTTTAGCACAAGAGTGGGGTCAGGATCTAAGTTGACACAGGCTCTAGCCTAACCTGGACCTTATGAATACCAAAAGATCGTTTTATACAGTTTCCAATATTTCTGTTTTGGACCAGTGATCGATATGTAAGATTACAAAGATTGGAACATTTCCAATAAAGCCCAAAACAGAAATAAAATTAATTGCTAATTCTAGGGAGACACAGAACCATATCAGTGAAATAGAAAATACTGCTTCTAATATATGGAGAATATTATAAAAGGGAAAGTGTTTTTTTGCGGGGGAGTGTGATTCTTGTGCATGCATGATAAGATCAATGAAAACATATGAAGAAGGGAAAGAAAACGCTACCCACTTTGGGTTCCCCTCGCCTAGAAACTAACATGGGCAATTGGAGGCAAGGCAGGGGCGTCTTTTCACAATCTGCCCCTACTTCCCCATGTATCTAGGTGAGGGGGACGTAGCTTTCTTTTCCCCATTATATGATGAGAAGAGGTTTTGTCTATAAATGTGCACTAATCCATTGAATTGAGTGAAGGATCGTATTTTATACACTATCATGCCCACTTAACAGTTTGATACATGCCCATGCACCATGCATAGGTGAGCACACAACCTTTGGCCTTATATTATCTAAAAGAATTTTTTTTGTTATTTAAAAATTTTTAGGGAGCAGTTCAAGGAATCCATTCAATGAGACTTTAAAATTGTCATGGCAACATGGTTCAGGCTTAAATCTGCTTGAATTATTTGGTCAATCGTCATCTATCCATGGTCAAAATTTTAAACCAATTTGGTGTTCTTATTTACATACCATTATCTATGCTACAATATTATAGGAAATGGTTCCCAAATCCCAACCCCTCCCCCCAAAAAACAAAAGAAACACCCTCTAAACAAAATATAGATTTATCTCTTACAAAAGAATTAAAGGCTATGTTTGATTGCAAGGGATATTGAATGGGAAGGGAAGTGAAATTTTTATTATCATTACTCCATGTGATCTCCGAGTGAATGTATAAACTACATTTTTTTAACCATATTTATTATTGACACATTTTACAGATAATTTTTATTTACATATTATAGCAAAGTGTTTTAGATGCAAAGTGAAATGAAATTTAATAACCAAAATTTAGAATAATTTGAAGTTAATGATAAAGTCACATGGGATAATGATCACAAACATTTTTTTTTAACTATGAAAAATTTATTTCCCTTCCCTTTAATTCCTCTTGCAACCAAACGGAGCGATAATAATCAAATGGTTACAATATTAACTCCCCCCTCGCCTTGCTCTGACTAGTCCTTCAATCATATACCCAGGTAACCAGCTCTCTCTCTCTCTCTCTCTCTCTCTCTCTCTCTCTCTCTCTCTTCCATGTGTATAACTCTAGTAGAGCTTTAAAAAAAGCCTAAAAAGTGAAACCACTAAAATTAAAAAGTGGTATGAGGGATCTTTTTTATCATTGCAAGGGAAATTGAAGGGAAAGGAACTTTCAAACCTAATAAATAAACTTTCGTAAACATTATCCCACGTTGTTATGTCACTAACTCCATATCGTTTTATATTTGGTTATTGAATTTCACATTTTTTTTTTCTTCTTTTATATATGAATACTGAATTTCATTTTATATTGTATCTAAATCTCTTGTATTTGAAAATTATAAAAACAAATGCATCTAAAAGTATTGTAACTAGATATAGTAAGAAATTTAAGTAGTTTTAGGAAAAATAAATAAAATAGTTTATACGATGGATAATAGTTACAAAATGTTCCTTTTAAGATTTAAAAATTTTCATTTCCTTTCCTTTCAATTTCTTTGTAATCAAAAGGAGCTTTAGGATCCTTACTTTAGACATATGAGAGAGAGAGAGAGAGAGAGAGAGAGAATTTTTAGGACCTTTATGCATTTTTTGTGAAAGAGTCCATCCAACATTCACCAAACCCCCCTTTAGAGTTTTGAACTCCTAATCATTTTCCATTTATATACAGTGAGACAACACAAGTTGGTTACCAGATTTTGTGATTTCCAATTGACGCACACAGAAAAGAGGAGGCATAATATTCCACAATTTGTAGTCATGTCTGCAGGTCCATCCCATGAACTAATACTAACTCATCAGTTTTTTGGCTTTCCATACATCTATTTTTTTATCATATATATATATATATATATATTGGTTAAAGATTAGAAAATTTTATTAAAGAAAAAAAAATAATAATAATAGAATCAAAGTACATCAAACACAAAGAGCTAAAGAGCAGCCCCCACCTTTTGGCATTGCCATCATCAGGTGAGCTCAACGGCTACTACATAAAGTGATAATGCGGTCTCGCAAAACATCTTTCACGAACTCCTCTCTGATGTGAACTGGAAAGGTGAAGAAGAAACCGAAAGACTAGTTTAAGCAACTTCTTTAGCATGGTAATTTGTTATCACATTAGCTTCCCTAAAGAAGTGTGTAATTTTTCTATTTTTAAATCGGAGGTACAAGGTAGCTACACTCTAGTTCTGCAGCAAAAACTATGGAATAACTTTAGCCTGCACAGCCATCACCATTGCCTTTGAGTCACACTCGATCCACAAGGAGCCGTCTCTTCCCTAAACTAATCAGATTGAAATATCTCTAAACACCCTATATGGGATCCGTAACAATACATCTATTTGCAGCCATCTCTTCCCTAACTCTTCATTTTCTTCACATGCATCAAAGAGTGTATTGCGTGGATGCCTTTGCATGAATAGTAGGATTATGTACGAGGTACATGAAGTAGTTGTAAGCACTATGTAAGTTTGTTTGTGGGTAATTATATGGAGGGAGGAGTTATTAACAGTGGAGGTAGAATGGTTAGTTAAGATGGAGTTATTATAAGAAGTGATTAAGTGGATAGTTAAGTGATTACGATTGTAGCTATTTATTCATGATTTTGGAAAAAGAAGCGATCTTCGAAATCCCTAAATTATGTTTTAAGAGATGAGGTAAGCTTCCTCACTTAAGCCAAGATGCTAGGCTTCATTCGTAAGACCAAACTCTTCTTCTTTTATCCCCTTATATATCCACCCCTATTTTTTCTCTTTCCCTACTTTCTCTCTTCTTACTCACCTTATCACAATAGGTAAGACATGATACTCCAAACACATACCATTTAGCATCAGAGCTAAAGGATGGTGAGTTGGCTCAAGGAAGGACAATAGCAAATTTTATCCAAACTAGAAGGGAAACATTATCTTCTCTCAAGGCTCAATGAGCTATTTGAAAGATTGCACACGAAGAACCATGGGCTCGTTCAATATGTTTCTTGGAGTGCAAACAAATTATTTTGCTGAGTTTCAAGTGCAATTGAAGGTATCATATGGCTCGCAATAGGGCAGAGGATCCCCTTTGGATTGAAATAGACTTACTAGAAGTGGTGATACTGGTTCAAGCAAAAATTGTTCCATGGTACGCATGCAAGAATGGTTAACAATACAACCATTTCTTAGTTCAAGAAGGTGGAAGATTGCTCACTGTTATAGAGAGGGGCGGACCATATTGCTGACTATCTTGCAAAGGTGGCTACAAAGTCCCAATTGACATGTTATAATTCTGCTTTACCTCCATGCATAAGGAAAGAGGTAGAGCATGACGCGGCATCAAGATCGCGGTATCGGTTTATCTAGTGTTTCTCTCCTCTCTACTGATGGCAATGCCGAAGGTGGAGGGGAGGGAAATTGAGGTTTTTTTTTTTTAAGCGAGTTAGACCCTTGCTAATGGCTATGTCAAAGGGGGGGGGGATTTTCCTTATAGCTATGTTCTGTTAGTGGTTCAATTATTTCTTTGCTCTTTGAATAAAATTGAGGAGAATTTCTAGCGAAAAAAAAAAAAAGGTTAATTGAAAGATTAACTCCACATCAACCACCAAATACAAAACTTGAAACTAGTGGGAACTAAGGCATCCATGCAACATCAAATTGGAGTTTGATCATGGCCATATCATCAAACGTTACAAGAATCAACTTCACAACAATCTTCACTCCTAAACTAGTCAAGCTTGACTTTCTACACTACAACGGTGGTAGAGATACTACCAGTTGGATGTGTAAAGCGGGTTTGGCTAGCAAGATCAAGACAACCTTCCTACCATGTAAGATGAAGAAGAGACTCTCTATCTTAAACTGCAAGTTGTGTTGGATTATCGAATTCAAAAATACAAAGAACAAATCATTATCCATTGGAATATCAATAGCCAAAGAAATTTTGGAATTAGTACACCACAATATGTGATCAGGCTGGGAATAATTAAAATTTTATTTGTATACTCCTAAACTGGTCACGTGCTGGGGAGGATTAATTAGAAACCATGAAGATTCAGTTTCCTACAATTGGTAATGAGGATAAGACCAAATTTCAAGAGGAATGGAATGTTATATGCATGGTAGGATTATGAACATGGTACATGAAGTAGTTGTATGCATTATGTAAGTAGTTTGTGGGTAGAGATGATTTATTAGTTCTCAAGGTATGATGATTAGTAGATGTGAAGTTATTATAGGAAGTGATTATGTGGGTAGTAATGTGATTATTATTGTAAGCAATTTATTCATGAATCTTAAGAAAAAACGTTGTCTTTGAAATCCGTAAATTATTTCTTGAGAGATAAGGCAAGCTTCCTTACTTAAGCCAAGACGTCAAGCTTGGTCCGGAAAGCTAAACTCTTCCTATTTTATCTCTTTCCCTATTTTAATTTTTTAATTTACATTAGCGTATTCTGAACCTTCCAAAACATATTCTTTTTTTTCTACAAATAAAATTCAAGGGATCTACCCATCAAAAAGAGAAAGTAAGGGATCCTATAGCTAGGGTTAAAATTTAAGTCTAAGAAAAGAAAATGAAAAGCATAAGAAGTGTAAAGGACAATGTTGCAATTTACAACAAGCTCAATAGTTTGAGGGACAATGTTGTCCTTTACAACAAGCTGAATCTAATACATGTATGTTGTTTACATGTAAGATTTCATATATATATATATATACATATATATAAAAAATTTGTTGACCATTAGCCAAAAAAAAAATCCAAAAAATGTCATTATAGGTGCTTAACTAAGCAGATAGGTAGAGATATTAAGTGAAAACACTCTCTTCTCTATCTTAGCCCTTAGTAGAAAATACAAGATCTTTTCACTATTATCAATCATATGATCACTACTTCAACAATTAAACTAAGTATATATAGAAATGGTTAGTCATTATATATGAATTTATGATGCAATTTGAGAACGGCAGCTTCCTCACATTGATTCTCTTTATCTGTTATGTTTACCTTGTAGGTGAAGATAAACTTTCCTATTGAAAAAAGTGAGAAGAGACTGATACAAGAATCTAGCGGTTATAATCTAGATACTTTATTGTTTCATGATTATAGAAGGGTTTTTTATGTATATATTTTTTTGGGATATTGTTTTATGAGATATTGCTAATGTCTTTTTTTGGTAGGAAGATATTGCTAATGTCAGTACAGGAGTAAATCATCAATTTCATGTACCATGCTATGGAGTACAATTATTTATCACATACTGCAGTTTGTTTATTATATATACAGAGAGTAGTACGCTAGCCTCAAAAGTCCAAGATATCAAAGAGTTTCTCTTCAAGACCATTAGTTTTGCACAGTTCTTGATAGGTCACTGATACTCTTTTTTTTAGAGGTTGGTATTTTGATACAAGAAAATATTAGCTATAAAGTGATTTTTTTTTAATGAAAATTTATTATTTTTTCTTAAAAAGACAAAAAAACCATGCACTTGAGGACCATGACACCATATATATATATATATATATAATATTGGTATAAAGATCAATGGGAGTGTATGCTGATGGTTGTTCACCTGGTAATCCAGGCTGCTCGGGAGCTAGAGGCATGTTCAGGAACTTGCATTGTTTTGCAACATATGAAGCTATGGGAAGCAATTTCATGGCAGAATTTTCTGCTTTCTTTATTGGGTTGCAAACCGCTATGTCCATTAAGATCAAATATCTATGGATTGAATGTGATTCTCAAGCAGTCATCAATTGCATCAAAAGCCAAAGAATACCATGGAACTTGCAGCAAAAAATGGAGATTTTTCAAGCAATATTTGCAAGGAATTTCTTGGAATATTACTCACTACTATCGTGAAGGAAATGCAGTGGCTGATAAATTAACAAAGCATGCAACAAAAACAAGACAGTCAAATTTCTGGAACTCAATTCCAACATTTATTAAGTAAAATATTGATTAGGACGCTCAATTGAGAACACGTTATAGATTTACATAAGGTTTTTCCTTTTGTTTGGATTGCCTCTCTGCTAATGGCCATGCGAAAGTGGAGTGGCAATTGAATGGTTTTTCATTTCTTCTCATTCCTTTGCTTGTAATTCTATATTTAATTTAATATATCATTTTTGTTAACTGTTAGCAAAAAAAAAAAAAAAAAATTGAAAGTGTATGCGAAAGCATCAACAGAAAGGGCAGTTATTTCGCACCTCCTGTGTTTAAGCACAGTTCCACACTCCTACAGAATAACTATGGTTGAACTGATTTAAAAAAAATAATAAAAATAAATAAAAATAAAAAAATAAAATTATGATCGATTGAAATGGCAAAGCCCATGTCATCCATGGTGCATATCCCAAGCAAAGAACACCTTGGGCAGTCTCTGAATTGAGAAAATTGAGTCGCGGCGTGGCAGAATTCAGACAAGTTGGGGTGGGGACCCTATGCCATGCATAGCTACATGAGATTATCACTTATTTTTCTTGTAGCATACACCATCTCGTCCTCAATTGCAAGCTTTGTTTCAATCATCAAAATGAAAATTCCTTCATTAGGACATAAAACCCTATTTCTATATACTCTTTTTTTTCTTTGCCAAGATCCCATTTCTAAAGACACACAATGGAAAAACAAGAAATAAAATACTAGGCCTAGTAACACCTAGTTTCTGTGGAGAGAGAAAGAGAGATGGGCGTTCAAGCCAATGTAAGGGACTGTCCTTATGTGACAAAAGATAGGTCTCCTTGGGCAAGCATCTTAATATAATGCAAACTTATCTCTTCATCTACTGACCTCCAATTGCTTAAATCAAACCTTGGTGATATACTAGATGCTAGGGTTTTTTGTCTCCTCCTCCTCCTCCTCTTCCTCCCCCAAAACTCATCCTCTTTGTATTTAACTCCCCAATTCCAGCTTCCTAGCTCATTCCATGTCCTACCTTTCACATGTCTCTATGAAATGCCACTAATACAATGGCTGCAGATCTCATCCTATTCTCCATAACCCATCTCCAAAATCTCTCTCAAACCACCCAAGAACAAGCACAAAAAAACCCTAGCTTCCCTGCAGGCTCTTGGATGTGGAACCCTACCCAGCAATCTCACGATGAAGATGATGATGATTCATGGGAGGTACGCGCCTTTGCTGAAGATGCTTCAAATATTATGGGTAGTACATGGCCCCCTCGCTCCTATACTTGTACCTTCTGTAGAAGGGAATTCCGGTCTGCTCAGGCACTCGGCGGTCATATGAATGTCCATCGCCGGGACCGTGCTAGGCTTCGACAATTGCCGACATTGCTGCATCCTACTACTTCAGCCGCCGTCGCCGCCGCTGATCCATCTTCTTCTTGTTGCACTTCATCTTCCTCAACTCTCATAATTCCAACACCAGAATTTCCCACCAATTGTGGTTATTGTCTTTTTTATCACTTACCAAACCCTACCAATGTTTTCACAACTCCAATGGTGGAATCACCCTCTTCATCAAGTCTTACTTATCTGAGGAGGAGCAGTATTAATGTCTCATCTTGTCCCTCTTCATCCATTAATTTCCCAGTATCAAGAGGCATCCATACTTCTCCATGTCACCCTCCCACAAATGAAGATTCAGTAGTGCCCATCGATGATGGCGGAAACAAGGATTTGGGAGTTGAAGAGTTGGATCTAGAACTTCGATTGGGACAAAAGCCATCACAGTAACAGAAAATTGTTAGTGATGATTGGTCTATGCTTAGTTATTGTTTGAGGAACTAAGAGTGCCATCAATGTTTAAGATACACTCACTTAAGCTCCAAATTGATGATTCTGTCAACATATAATCCATGTTTAATGGTTTCAGAAGTTCTAGAAGAAGAAGAAGAGCAAAGATTATATAATTTGAAAGAAGATGAAGAGTGTTAAAAGTAATTAAGGAAGGAGATTATCATTATTAGGGTTGCAGTGATGGATTGGAAGAGATAGCTATAGTAGCAGTGCAGTGCAGTGTCATTTTCCCTTACTTATTTTCTTTGGTGTGTCTGTCGGGTCTGCCTTTTCCGTGGGGTTATAGCTATCTCAATCACACAAGCTACTGGATCTCTTTGTTCCCGTTGTTCATACAAACTACCGAAATGCCACTGCCAGTCTTCATCGGTTACTTTCAGGACATTAAAGCACCTCGAGGTGAATCCATTACACTCAGATTCTATATGCTTTTTGGATTGAATGATAGTTCTACTTCTACATAGAAAGTTATTTCTTAATAATTTTTCACACTATGGGCAGGTGGAATAAGAGAGAGAGAGAGAGAGAGAGAGAGAGAAGCCTTCATGTTCAGGTGCTAATGTTAAAGATTTTTATGAGATCCCTGTCTCCCTGACTTAAATGTTACCTATGAAATGTCATTTCCATTGCATGAATGTGAACTTCAAGTATTACAGAGGTTAGATCTTATGGTTGTGGTGGCTGATTAGATTGAATTTTGCTACTCTATAGCGGGCAAAGTGTCCTTAATTTTCATGCGAAATTTCCTTTTTCTACACAGGCTCTTTTTATTGTACTACTGTTATAGAGTTTTTTTTTTTTTTTTTTTTTTTTTTTTTTTTTTTTTTATTGACAGCCAAAAAGGAAAAAAAAAAAAAATGCAACAACTTAAATGGTTTCTATACCTATCCCATTTAGTGGAGGAGGATTGGAAGTGATCTCTCTCTCTATAGGTGAGATGAGACACTCACAACTCTTTCTCTTCACTAGACTGAATCGATGACTAAATGAAGGCTGGCTCCAGTTTTTTTTTTTTCTCAAGTTAAATTCCCTTTAGTTATTCATTAATGAATATGGTAACTGATAGTTAAGCATGTGGTATCAACAAGAACGTCAATATTTTGGAATGAAGCTCCTAGATTTGCCGTTAATGATGTTGATTGGGATGCCATAGAGAGACCTCGGTATAAATTCAAGTGATTGGTTGGTTGATAGACTTTAGATAGATTTCTTTTTCTTAGTCTTCTTCTCTGTTGGTGGCAATGCCTAAAGTGGAGTTGAAGATTAGGTTTTGAATTAACTTAGTCCAGGGCTCTTTTTGTTGATGGCAATGCTGAAGATGGAATTAAGATCTGGTTTTTTGTTTCAATTATGCTCATATTGGTTTCTCTGTATTTTATTCATTCTTTTTTAATAAAATCTTGCTGACCTTTAACAAAAAAAGGTATTCATTAATAAGAAGTATATATATCAGCACTACTAACTGTTAGACATGGTTGTCCATCAAATCTAATTTATTAATTATTTAATGATTAATTTGCAAGGCATATACAATTAGTCTTATGATTGTCCTATGGCGTCTACATTAAATTGTTAGCAAGTAAGGTAGAGTTCGCCACTATGATCAAATGGTTATCACATTGTGATTCCAGATGCAAATGTGAGGACACATACTTGTATGTATCAGACTGGATAATTTGAGAATTTTGAATGGATTATTGTCAAATGGTTATGAAAAAGATTCTCAAAATTAATGTTTCGTCCCTGGACTTGAGAGCTTCTTATCATTGCAGTAGAATATTGACATGTCTTGTAAATAGTTTGTAAGAAAATTAACAATAATAATTAGATGGAGAAAAAAAATTATATACGGCCGTGCATGATGCATGATCGTACTTCCATCCTTCAAATGGGTCCAAAAGCCCCCTTGAAATACCAAACTCACCCCTTATTCAAAGAATCATCGGATCACCAAAGGTGATCGTACACAAAATCTTAACCTAAATTAAATTTCAAAATATTTAAATATTTTTTTATGTTCAATTAGTTATCAAGATTCTTTACATGTGATGTTTCAACACCCTAGGGTGGTGATAATAATTATTTCAATGTTCGTAGGTCTGTTATGTGGTATAAATTGGTGGTACTAATTGTAATAAAACTATTTTCAATATTTACAATCACCATTTCTTGAGAATTAAAAAAAAAGAATCCTAATTTTCTACATATATATATATATATATATATATCCTAATTTTCAATTATCACTTCACAAGTGTTAAGAAATGTCCTTATTTGCACAAATTTTCTTATATACTAAGAAATGAACAATTGAATAGGCCTACCCAATAAGGTCCCACTACTTGGTATCTTGATTGTAATATTCATTATTGTGGTCAGTCGCTTGCTCAAATGTTGTATTCATTTGGATAGTATGTGCTTGTAGACTAACAAGTAACCCTAATTCCTCCATGTGATAAATTGAATACCCTAATGATATATGGATCATGATTCTAGGATTTTAAACTCTTAAAATTTCACACGTATTTCAAACTGTAATTTTAGAATGGTATGATCTCGGTGTGTTCTAAGTCGTACAAGCTAACCATGAGCTATATGTAGTAGAAGGTTTAACTAGCCAAAGGATGTGAAGAAAAATAGTGAAACTTCCTTATTTTAAATTTATGCTTGAAGCACTTTTAATTGAAGATATATATGAGAATGCCTAGTGTAGATCACTAAACACATATATATTTGTCCCCAGTTGTTGGGATAGGGCTATATTCTGGAATATAGATGATTCAGGTAAGCTAATGCGCAAATCGCTATATCTTCTAGCACAAGTTGAATGCAATATCTAAAAATTCAACCAAAGACATCAGATGTTGAGCTGAGCTATTGACATATTTTGTTAAGTGTTCTATATAGGAAAAAAATGATAAAATTATATGTATAATCTTGTTGTAACCATAGCTAGAGAAAAGAAAAACATTACTTTTTCCCCCTTTTAATACAACTCAATTCTTTATCCAATACGGTTTTTTTTCTTTTTAATATAATACAATTCTTTTTCTGGTAAGGGTAAAATCTGTTATTTCATATGTGTGTTCAAAAGCTTGCAAGACAATGATAGTCCTTCAGAATGATATAGTGGTAAGTCACTTCGAAATTATATTTGAAAAACATTTCTTTGCCCCTAAATTAAACAAATTTTGGGAGTAAACAAAGGCAATCAAAAGAAAGTGATGAATTCTCAATTCACGACTTTGGTTAAAGAAAGATGTACCCTATATGTGTTGGACTTGTGCTAGCAGATATAGCAAGCTTCGCAAAATTGTCTCTTAGGCTAGATAAGCATGATTGACGACGGATCCTTTGCTCATGGGAAAGCTTGCTACCGCTTCAGGTGGGAGGGTGAAAGAATTCTTTGACCTTTCAAAACAAATTCTATTCGAACTAACTTAGGCATTCAAGTGGTTCATTGAGTCTAGTTCCTACATCCAGGCAGGAGCCATAGGAGGGAGGCACTTAGTTGTTTCGTATCAGTTTACCCTAGCATGACTAAAATTGTAGATCAAATGCAAGGTTAGAAGTTGGAACAACTCTGGAGTGTTCTCCCTAATCGATGAAGTTACATAGTTGTACTCCTTCAATTTAAAAACATAAATTCCTAAAAACTAATTGGATTTATACCAAAAAATAAAAAAAGATTATTGGATTTTAATGGTGCATGAGAGAATACCTAATGCTTTACCCAAAAAAAAAAAAAAAAAAGTACCTTATGAAACAGAAAGGTTTTTCAAATTCCGACTGTTCAACTAAATTGAAATGTTTGTTGTTTTGATGAGTCAATACATGAGTTCAAAAAACATAACAATTACGATTACAACTCAACTCAGTCTCATTCCAACAAAATAACACTTGGCACCATTTCATTGCAAGGGGAATTAAAAGGGAAATGAAGTGAAATTTTTAAACTTTAAAAAGAAACTTTTGTAATCATTACTTCATGTGACTATCATTAACTCCAAAGCATTCCACACTTGGTTATTAAATTTCACTTTACTTTAAAAAAAAAAAAAAATCACTTTGGTTTAAAAGTAAAATAAAAATTACATGTAAAATGTATCATTACTAAATATGGTGATAAATTTAAGTAGTTTATACAATTACATCAGGGTAATGATTACAAAAT
This sequence comes from Macadamia integrifolia, assembly GCF_013358625.1. Classification (NCBI taxonomy): domain Eukaryota; kingdom Viridiplantae; phylum Streptophyta; class Magnoliopsida; order Proteales; family Proteaceae; genus Macadamia; species Macadamia integrifolia. The sequence continues at coordinate 109,938 of NW_024870490.1, forward strand.
TTATATTTTAAGTTTGAAATTTTTTATTTCCTTTCTCTTTAAGTTCCCTTGCAACCAAACGTAATCCTTACGAATATAATTATAAAATCAATTTTATATATGAAAATATGAGAAAGTTCCTAGTGCTGAGGTGAAGTTATCCACTGATTATAATATAATAAAGTTCAATAATTTTGTGGGGAATATTGACTAGATGATCTTTTTTTTTGGTAACAACACTAACTAGATACTAAGTAAGGCTTCCTTTGTGTTGTTTTTGTTTTCTTCTTTTTTGTAATAAGTTGATTCTACTTATAAACTAAAAATTCCAAATACAGTAAAGAGAAAAAGAAAAGCTTTAAAATGCTTAACATTAATTGTCTAGAATCTACTCTATTAAGCACATCAGCTAAATGAAAGAGGGGAATTGGAAAGTCTTTCCTACAGGGTTCTTAGCTATTTCACCCACAATTTCATATATCTACCTTGTTTCTGTGTAAATTAAAAAAATGGCCCTTTCTTCAATAAAACTGACACTATGTTTAAGAAATTATAAAATAGGGCCTGGTTTTGATATCGATATTTGTAGAGGAAATTTTATATTTTAATTGATAGGATTTGAGAAATTGCATACTTTGAGAGAAATCAAAAGAAACCTGAAAATCTTTGTGATTCTTGGCTTGAAGAAAGAACTTAACATGAGGTATAACCTAGTTGTTTGACAAACACCATACTAAGGTAGCTTATGGAAGGGCTCCATAATACCTATATAACACAAAAGGAAAATATTTCAACCCTCGGTAGAATTTAAAGCTCTCCCATATATAAATCTTTACTTTCTGATCCAACTTCTGAAGATAAGTGCTTGGCATTATTTTTCTATGGTAATATTAAAATATTTTTTATTTGTTAAAAGCAATTCTGACTAAAATATTATATTGAATGAGTTTAATTTATTTTTTTATTTCTGTTTTCTCTCTTTGAGTGGTAGTTTTTTTTTTTCCCCCTTTTTTTTAATGAAAATTTTTTGCTTCTCATCCAAAGATTCAATTCCTCATGTTTCAGGGGGATCATTCAATTTATGTATATTTATTGTTACCATTAAATCACTTTTAAGAATCAAATAAAGAAAAATATTAATGAAGAAATTTAGAAGCGATAAGAAATGTTTTTCAAAATAAATTAGACTGGTAAGTCATAGATTTTTTTTTTTTTTTTTATATATAATTTGTAAGTTGAACTGAAGTCAATGTTATAAGTTATGGGTCAGAACTCGATTCAAAATTTAAGTAGTCTACAGCCCAAGTTATTGTTTGATTTAGTGTACTTTTTCTAAAAGCCATGAAACGAGATTAATTTTTTTTTTTTTTTTTATTAAAGATCAGAAATTACATTAAGAAGAAAATTGAAGATTACGTCAAATAAAAACTGAAGAGCTAATACCCTCACCTTCGGCATTGCTATCAGCAAGGGTGCTCAATAGTAGGAGATTAATTACTTCAGTTGTTTCAGAAATTGTAAAAAGAGCAATCCATTGCATGGGGCTCGTGCTACTGTAGGGTCTGGGAGGGGCAAGTGTACAAAGCTTTACCCTTTGTTTCATATCTTGTTTCAGAAATTTTTATGAACAATAACTTTATACTCAAGTATTATATCATGTTCTAGCTACTATGTAATGATGTTAATATTAAAAAATGAAACGAAATTTCTATTACAAAGTTTTACTTCTCTAGCATAGTACTGAAATATTTTCTCTTGACTAGGTTGCACCTTTAAGGGTAAAATTTTAGTTTTCTATTTTTCACCCTAAAATTGCAAGGACATGAGTGAGTGTAAAAGTGTATGTAGAGGTCAATAAGTTGGAGAATTATGAATTCAAAAGGGAGGCAGCTTTGAGAGATTCTTCAAATCTGAAACAGCTTTTGAGGATTATAAAGTCCTTGAAACCAAGGAGGGAGTCCTTGTATCTACCCTAATGGACAACCCGTACGGTACCTCTAGGTATCATAGCAATACCATAATAGGATGGCAATGTAGTAGTTAAGTAGGAAACAGAAGGGTATGTTTGTGCTGTCCCATTCCATTAGACCAACATGTAAATGATTGTTGGGGGCCTGTGTCGTTTCTCTTGGAATTTCAACTTTCAAGGATGCACATGGATTGCTGTTATAACTTAACTCCCTCAGAAATGCACCCCACCTGAACTCAGATTCTTTGGTAAGTAATAACTGAGAAGGAAAAGTGAAAAAAAAAACAGACAAACAAAGGCCAAAGCTCTTTAACCATTTCTTACAAGGCTCATCTGCTTCCTTATAATGGCAACTGCTCGGTTAAGGATTTCTCCCACTCCTCTTTCATCAACCCTGTCACCCTATAAAGAAGCTCCACCTTTTTTCCTTTTAGCCTAGAAAGTAAACCTTCCCTTCTTTAAGATATAATTCTTTATTTCTTTAATTAATGAGATTCTTTAAGATATAGTTAATACAAAGAGATCAAGAGTAGATGGGAGACTGGTAAGGGAGATTGGGCACTGTAACAGCAAATTCTCACTACCCATTATAAGATAATTCTATGTTTCTTGTTATATTCTGTGAGTTTCTGAACTTATAGGAACCTTTTCAAGCCTCTTTTGAAGGTGGCTGAGTCCAATTTAAATATTCAATAACCGAATGATAAGTATTTTTCTTTAGACTATGTTTGTAAGACAAGAAATAGATAGAAAAGAAAAGAAAAGAAAAACATAATAAGACGAGGGAAAAGTTTTCTTTAACTCGTGGAGTAGGGTTTACTCACTATCTTAGGGTCTTACTTCTCCCACCCCAACAGTACGGAGTCGAAAATGCCTTTAGTGTCCAGTCCAAGCACCTTGGAGTCCCACGGTGAAGGAAAGCTCCTTCGCCTTAAAATGAGCTTGATAAAATAATAGAAATGATGAGTTTATGTGTCTTATGTCTTTTCTATACCTTATTTAAAAAAAAAAAAAAAAAAAAAAATCATAATTTTCTTTTCTTGCACTTCAATTAAACATAGCCTAGCAGTGGCTACTAGAAAACCCATATTTTGATGATATGTAATCAAGAGCAAAAGAAAATTTTCACAAATTAAAGAAGAGAAGCTATTGCAACTGTACATTTGTAGCTTATTATATATAAGCAAGCTGGTTTACTAAATGCAATAGATAGAGTACTCCTAGTGGTACCAGATATATTCGAACCAGCTAGGAGGTCTAAACTGATAAAGTGGCCACAATCCTGGCTTGACCAACCCAACCCAGCTCCACTGACACCAAACCAACTGGGTTAATGATCTGGTTGATCTATTTGATCCATCAGGTAGGGTTCACCGGTTGGGCCAGTTCAGTTCTATAACAGTGAAGATGAAGAAAACTTGAAATGTAGATAGATAATAGAAGAGTGAAAAGTGTAAAATATACCAACCTTACCATCTAGTGGACCACACTGAGATATCCCCAGAAGTTGAAAATAACAGTAGGGGCAGATAGCCAGCTAAGAATGCACAATTGGGCTACAATGAATGATTTTATGTACCAGCAGAGGCAGCTGGTCAGCAGGAGACTCTGCTTTGGTCCCCTACCTTACCCTGAAAAAGATGCAAACCTAGCTTCTCTCCTTATCAAACAACTATGAATATATTTCAGTGTCCATGAATTTAAAGACCCAAAGTTCAGAACTGGGAATTGGGTGAAGGAGGCAAAAACACAATAAGGGATGGAGAGAGAGAGAGAGAGAGAGAGAGAGAGAGACGTATACACTAACGCCGAGGCACTTTGGCTGTTGTGATGTGGGCTGACAGGGTAGAGAGTAAAATCGACCAAGATTCGGAAGGTTAAGTTGGGCAGAGGCACACCAGAGGCAGAGAAGGGGAGAGGTGTGTGGTGGGGTCATATAAAGTAATGCGTGTGGCAGATGGTTTTGAGGTTAAGTCCTCATCGGTGCATGGGCTCTTGTTCCGAGTCACCCTATCAGTAATCATTGTCTATTCTCTCTTATCTTCATTGGCATCAACCATAATATCCTGAGCTTCCCAACCTTTTTGTGCAATGACCCATGTTTTTAAGTTTTACTGTCACATGGCCCTTCCTTCTTTGGGAAACCCTTATTTAGAAGGTGATCTAAGCAAGGTGACCTCTTTTAACTCGTTAATTTTGTTCTGGGAAAATGTTGGGCATACATAATGTGTGCCGCAAGCTAGTATTCATTTGTGTCTATCTTTCTCTATTTTCTTTTTGAAATGATTCTTGACCCTCTTGTATGATGCCTCGTTTCTGCCGTTTCCGTTGATGTCACTTGCAAGCTTACCACACTTGGGTGAGTGTGTCTACCTTTTTCTTGTTCGTTTTTTAATTTAAAAAATACTAATGATTTTATTTGTTGGTGTTTTGGTATCAACATATATATGAGGAATGTTTAACTAAGCCCACCGCTAAGGGTCCAATTGTCTTACATGGTGGGGCCCACCATATTCGTAATCACTATTTTATGAATGCAAAAAGGTTCTCTGACCTACGTGCTAGTGAGGGTACGTTAACACTCTCTTTCATGAAATGACCTTGTCGCCCTCTCATATGTGAAACCTTTCCATCGACCTAATTAGTGTGCTCCTTTATGTTGTTTGCTTAGAAGCCTCTCCCTTTATTAAATTTCAATATGACTGTGATGGAAGCCTAGAATGATGGATGCTAGTAACTTAGTCCTTTCTCCCCTTTTCACTTTTTTTTTTCTTTTTTCTTTCTCATTGATAGTAATTACAATGAAGGCATTTCTCTATCTCAGCTATATCATGTGTATTTATTTTAACAGTCAAGAAATATTGAAATTAGGTTTCAAAATATTCTTAAACATTAACATTTAGATTAGACAGGGAAAAAAAAATCCCAATAACCTGATATATTTTGTGTATATTCTTTAAAATAGGTCCTGTTCATGTATGGTGTTGGATATTTTAACATTGGATGTGTATTCATGAATCCTAATTTAATGGGATTAAATTAATTACCTACAATTTTATATTATGTGCTTGTTGAAATTGATCTTTTATTTGCAACTACCCATTCATATCATTCACAACTGTATAAATAATTAAGCACTATTCTAGGGTTGTCATGTTGTATATTTCTCCAATATGTATTGGTATGGGAATACAAATGTGGGTACTTTTCTCTATTGAACATTGATTCATAGAGATTCGTGAATAATTCACCATCAATTGTGTTAGACAACAAGAATTTATGGTAGTTTCTTTTTCTAAACTTGAGAGATTCTTATTATTACGTTTGTGTTTTGTGCGTCTGTGTTGAAAAGGGACAAAAAATTGAATTTTCAAGGTGAAGGGAAGAAGAAGAAGAAGAAACTGGTTAGAAATTTGTCTCAAAGTCTAAGAAGGATTGTGCATGTGTCTTTATAACTTGTTTTTAAACTCTTCTTCATCGATGCAATACTTATTATCCAAAGTTGTTTATTATTTGATTAAGCCCTTAATGATCATCAGAGTATCTACTTGCTTATGATCTACAAACATGGTTAAAAAATTCACAGTATTCTTCTTCTTCCTACAGAGAGAAAAGGAGAGAGGTGGTTAAGAAAGTCAAATAGCTAGTTTATTTAGGACTGTTTATTCATATAAAAATTTAATTAATCAGATATTTAGGAATTCAAATTATTTTTTCATATCTACGTGTTATTCATATATGAATTTGGACATTACTTACTCTGATTATAATTAAAGAGTGCAAATTTTTTTTAATTATTTACTTTACTTGATAATATGCGTATTTATTTACATTTTCATTCATCAAAAAATAAAATTTACTTACATTTTCATGAGATAAACATATATATTATTTTATGTTATCCTAAACAATAAATATTTATGTAAATAAATTTTCCAAAATAAATTGCATTTGAATATAGATATTTGAATGTATGGTAAATTTGAAGGTTGATTACGTGAATAAAATATTCATTAAATATCAAATTGGCTTGACATATTGAGAAGATGACTCAGTTTGCTCCTTCATTTTCTTCTTTAGTTCCATTTTATTATCATTGGTTGGTAGGCATCTAAGATCTCATAATACAATTAGAGAAAAATGTGGTGACTAATTCAATGTTGGCATTCGGGATGTGTCAATCGGATGGTTTGGACTATTTGAAATAGTTTAACCAAAACATGAACCAATAAAGATGCATCGGTTTACTATTGGTTTGGTCTCAATTTATCATGTAAATATATTAAAAATATGAAAAAGAAATAAGTTATTTTTTATGAATTTTGGGTTGGTATTAATTTCTTATCGGGTTATATCAGATTCAATTCGATTTTTTAGCTCAATTCAATATCTTATCAGTTTCAATATGGTTCAAAACATGATCCAATAAGCTCATATGATTTTAAATTCGATCCATTCGGGCCAGGTTTTGACACCCTTAGTTAGAATATTTAAAGCAATATCAAGTGCTAATGCTGCAAAGGAGATGTCAAACTAAAAGTTATAAGCCCAACCGAAAAAATATAAGTGGACCTGTTAGAGGGGGCCCAATTACTTTGTTCGGCCCATCAATACAAGGCCCACTAGTGTAAGTTGTTGACCTCAGTCTCGGTCTTAGCGAATTTTTGGCGAACAACGATACGCTCTAATTGTCGTATATGATAAAAGACGATTCCCGCTCTTCCGGAAGCTGCTCTTTACCTTCCCTCTTGAATTTGAGCTCTGTAATCTAGGGTTTCAACTGAAATTAGGGTTTCAAATCCCACCATGGAAGCACAGAGACATCATAAAGCTCCACCTGAAAGTGAAAGAGAGAGTGGTGGATCGAGCTATTCGGATTCCTTGGGTTCATCCTCTGAAGAAGAGGTAGATATTCTTCCCCTTCATTTTTTCCCTCTCAATGAAATTGAAATAGCTCGGCACAATCTGTGTTTCTTTATATTATTTCTTGTTTGGAAGCTTTTTAAGGCATTTCTGTTGAATATGATGCGTAATTTTCTGAGTCCTCTTAGGGTTTTGTTAGCATTGCATAATGTAGGAAAATTACAGGCATGGATGGGGACTTAGTGGAGAATAAGTATGGCTGTAGATATTGGAGAGTTTTAGTTTCAATTGCTTGCTGCAATGGTTACAATATGAAGAAATGAAAATATAATCTGCGATATATCTTAACTATTCTCTGAAAGATTTCATATCCCCTCAATTTGGGAAAGCTCTTCTTTTTGAACAAATTTTTACTCGCAAGTTCCAATTGAAAACATTTCTAAATCGGCTCAAACAATTTAGGGGAAAGCTGATTCCTTGCCAAAGGATTTTGAATAAAACCAAACCCATTAGCAGTAACGGAGGTCGGTAGACTTACCTCCCCATTGGGTCTGAGTAGTTCAACCATGTTTCATCCAACTTGTGTCACTGCTATTCCTATCAATGATGACTGAATTGGATTTCTGATCTTCTGGGTAGTCTTAACAAATCCTAAAATCCGGTAACCTCCTTATCTCCTTATGCTGATGTGGTGAGTTGGGCCACATTAGCCAACATCTTCCCACTTGACCCATATTGACATCAACAACAACAACAACAGCAGCAACAACAAAGCCTTATCCCAACTTAATGTGGTTGGCTACATGGATCTAAGCAAGGACATAGCAAAGGAAAAGTAAAAGTGAAAGGAAACAGATCAAAAAACTAGTAATGAAGTAGAACATAGATGGGGTTCGCTACATGGATCCTAGCCCTCCAATCCGCTTTATTTGAGGTTATAGTTGAGACAAGGCCCAATTTGTGCATGTCTTTCCTCACTACATCTCCTATGATCATTTTTGGCCTGTCCCTTGCTCTTTTAGATCATTCTATCTGGATCAAATCACTACTCCTTACCAGTGCATCCAAAGGTCTTTGTTGCACTCGGCCATACCACTTCAAACGAATTTCTCGAATCTTATCATGGATTGGGGCAACTCCCAAATCCACTCTAATACATTCATTCCTTACTTTATCCTTATAGTTTTCCCACATATCTATCTTAACATCCTAATCTCCACTACACATAGCTTATGCTTATCTATATGCCGCTTTTTAACTTCCGAACATTCGTCCTTGTACATCATAGCCAAGCGTATGATTTCCTTTTAAAATTTTCCTTTAAGATTTACATGGATACATCGGTCACTCAAAACTTTAGACCAGCCTCTCCGCTTCGTTCATCCCACTTTAATTCTGTGATACATCATCTTCTATATTGCCTTTTCTATTTATGATTGATCCCAAATATTTAAAAGTCACTTTGTGGTCTCTCTCTCTCTCCCCCCCGCTTAATAGTCATCATGTTGTTACTTATCGTAGTGTGACTAAAGCTACAAATCACATACTCTGTCTTTGTTCTACTTATTTTAAAGCCTTTTGATTCAAAGTTGATATCTCCACCACTCTAGTTTAGCATTGAGCCTTGTTTTTGTCTCATCCAATAAAACAATATCGTTATCGAAGGGCATATACTATGGAACCTGATGCCGAACCGGATTCCAATAGACTGAAATCGGATCGCTTAGGGTCCACTTAACACTCAATAAAACAAAGGCAACACCCATTAACAATTGTATTGAAATAAAGCTTCAACTAAATGGTAGAATTGTAATTAAGCTGAAGTTATAAAGGGGGTGGCAGAATTGTAAATAACCAGATTAGATAATGAGCTATTCGGGAGATGGGACCTAAAGGGAATTGACGATTATTGGATGGGGATAAATTAGGAAACACAATATGAGTTTAGGACATGAGAGAATTAGAGACAAGGAGAAGGGCATAACTGGAAATCATAATGCAAAAGAAATAAAGCAAACTCATGAATCTTTCTTCAATCCTGCGTCAGAACCAGAAAAGAGGGCAGCTTCGATACTTTGGATGGAGCTCTCTCACACCAGCATGGATAGACCATGGGCTTGGAAGGAAGAATCGCAGCTCACAGGTCTTGTGATTCCAGCTGAGGTTCAGCCAAAACAGGAATTGAAAAGATGGAGTTTCCTCTCTGATATCAGGACTGGCGGAGGGTTTCAGAACCAGATCTGAATCTGAGTTTGATTTCTCATAATAGAACCAAGTCTTGGATGTAATACTCCAGGTTTTTGATCGCCTGTAGGTAGGAAACCTTCGATCAAGGTCTTGGTCCAAGTAGTTCAAGAATGAAGGAGGTCGACCCACTTATTTGGGGCTGCAACCATCGCCCAGAAACAGACAAAGAGAGCAGGAAAACAGAGTGGAGAGTGGATTTCAGAGAGTTAGGGAGGGGGAAAACAGCCCACGGCAGCCATGGTTTTCATATCAATTCTCTATTCATCAAAACTTCAAATCTCAAAACTAAGTTCTTCTCTATTACATGACTAATATAAAGGAAAAATCAAATAATTAATGGAAACTACTTGAAAATGGAAACTAATCTAAAATTAGAAACTAACTAATACAAAAGAAATTGTTTCTAAATCCAAAGAGAATCAAATCAAAAGATTTTTTTTTTTCTCTTGAGTCCATCGTGCAACTGCATCAAAACCTCACCTTAAATGTTTTTGGTCAAAGAAGCCATGACAAGTGCAACCAGAGAAGGGCTTATAGTTGACCCCTAATGTAGCCGAATAGTAATTGGGAATTCACTACCTTGACCACTATCACGTAATCATATGTATCTTTAATTATATCCACGTATTTACTCAGCATCCTTCTCTTTTCTAGGATATGGCAGATTAACTCTCTAGGGACTTTGTCGTAGGCCTTTTCAAGGTCAATAAAGATCATATGGGGTCCTTCTTGGTAGTTCTAAGGGCTTTCATGAGTCTCCTAAGTTAAGTAGCTTATGTTGTAGATCTCCCTGGCATAAAACCAAATTGGTTATTTAAGATAGTAGATTCTTTTCTCAAGTGAGTTTCAATAACTTTCTCCCAAAGCTTCATAGTATGGCTTATAAGTTTTATTTCTCTATCGTTATTGCGGCCTTGAACATCCCCTTTATTTTTGTAGATCGGGACTATTGTGCTCCTCCACCTGTCTGGCATTTTCCTTGTACTCATAATCTTGTAAAAATGGTTGGTTAATAATAATACCCTACAGAATCCTACGCTCTTCCACACTTCTACTGAGACTTCGTTTAGGCCTAGGGTCTTATCTACTTTCATCTTTCTTAAGGCTTATATAACTTTAGCCACTCCAATCTTTCGTATATATCTATGGCGTGTGGTGTCCTAGTGAAAAATGCACTCTTCCAGGCTAATCCTACTCAAGTTATCTCCATGAAGTAGCTTGCAAAAATAATCACCCCATTCCTCATAATGTCTTCGTCATTTACTGGCACTCTACCACCCTCATCATTGATGCACCTGAAACTTGAAATCTTTGCACTTCATATCTCTCATTACAAAGGTCATCATATATCTTCACCATTGCTTCCCACAATCTTTCTAGCTTCGTTTCTAACAACATAATATATTTTTATCATATATCTTTTTAATCCTTTGCCAAGTTTAAAATCGATCTTTCTTAGAGATCGAGTCTATTTCCTCTCGCACTTTCGAAGAGATACTGAGAAAATATCTCATCTTGGGGTTGTGATCCCTCTCGCCCTTATCACAGTAGAGCCGGTTTCTTCTTTATCTTTTCAAATTCCTCTTCCTGAGGTTGTCAGGGGTTATGCCATCAGTTCTATGGACAACATGAAGGGATGGGGAAAACATGACGTTTGGATTCGCCACCTAAGATTAAGGGCCTAGAACCTTATTGGTGAGCCCAATTCCGATTGAGGGATCGAGCTCGGGTGAGGGGACTTAATATCGGTGAAGGTACCAAATCCCCAAGGTTGACTTCATATTTGGTCTGTTCCAGAGATTTGGGTTCGTGTCAGGTCACGAGAGTGGGAAGGTGTTAGGCACCCACCTCACTCGGAAAAACTGGTCTTTCTACCAGATGCTTGATTTCGAATTTCTCCCACAAGAAATTTGTGTAACCCTATGCCAACATGCTTGCTATGTGTATTGGAGTGATATTATGATAAGAGTAGATATGGTGCAACAATAATAGAGAAAAATAGCAATTATTTCTAATTTATAGAAAAACGGGTAGCATAACGGTTGTACGAGGCTATATCACATGCAAAGATGGACAATGTAACGATTGTACGAGGCAATAATAAGAAAGTAATCCTAAAAGTAACACATAGAATGATAGTTATGTTTATACACTTGCCACATGCAATAATGAGAGCAAACCCTAATAGTATCACATGCAATAATGGAAAGACATCTATACCCCCCCACATGAAATAACAAGAAATTAACCTTAATTTACCCACATGGAATGGTGGAAATGACATTTAAACCCCCACATGTGATAACAGAGGTTATCCCTAATTTTAAGAAAATTTGGGCAGCACAATGGCAAGAAAACGATATTTCACATGCTGATGCGGACAACGTAACAGCTTTGGGAGCTGTTTCACATACTAATCCGGACAACATAATGGCTATACTAGGCTACTTTGTACACTAAGTAATGGAAATAATGAACTAAATGCAAGGTAGGGGATCAAAAATTACCTACACTTGTCTTACAAGTGAATAGAGAATCCCTTAACTTAAGGGCAAAGACGTCGCTTTCTTCTCGCACTTATAGAGAAAACGTGCTCCCGGCAAAGATTCGGCATTTTCGAGGGTTTCCCACCACTATTCTAGGCTTTTTAAAGTTCCTAAGCTTTTTTGGGATTTTTCTAGGATTTGTTTTTGGAAAAATCAGGGGTTTAGTGGTATTTCGGCAGAATCTGCGGGTTTCTACTGACTTCTAGGGACTTGGGCAAAACTTTGGGGCATTTTGGAAATTTCTTAAAAAGAGGGATTTCGGATTTTCCAGAGATTTTTTTCTATTTTTTTTCTCATGTTTCCTCTCCAAATGAACCCATTTATGGAAAATCCAACATAAGTAGCAAAATTGTAAATAAGTGGGGCCCCAAGCAGTGGCAGATCGGCCAAGGGTTGGGTAGATCTTCCTAAGGCCTGGGGCTGATTGGCCAAGGGCTTGGGCGGGTGGGCCAATAAGAGGGGTGGCTGTAGCCATCACCCAGTGCAAATTTGCATAGACTTTTAGGGTTTTGAACTTCTGGGAGAATTCTGGGGGCTACGGACATCGACATTTTACGCACGAGATATCGATGGAATTATCTCGACAAGTACTATCCAATAATGTAGGTTTTGAGCTCTCTTATGGCTCAGGAATTCACGGGATTGAGGAAACAAAGAATTTGCTTTGCAGGGATTCCTGGGAATATTGGCAACCACCTCCAGTCAACCCCATACGATTGTCTATCACTCTAGTGACAAAAAAGTCAATTATTTAACGTGCAATCATTCAGTATCCAAATTTTAGGGTTTGGGTTGACTTGGAAAGGGTGTTAGGGTTTCTAAGGTTTTGGCGGGAAAATCGTATCCTCCTTGAGAGCAAGTGTACTTACTTCACCTTCACCCATATATCATCATTGGCAAGGGGGACAAAATTAAGTGTACACTATAGGGCATCTCCTTTTAATCTCCACCATCTTAACTTAGGGCAGGTAGGCTTCCCTATCTTACATGTTTGTGATTGAGTCGTATATCCTAGACCACCAATCTATGTTGAGAGGTTACGCTCTCTCCAAGTATAACATTACAATCCTTACAAAACAATCTATCGAACCTTCTAGTTAGGAAGAAATCTATTTGGCTGTTATGCAGTCCGCTTTTGTAAGTAACAAGATGTTCATCTCTCTTTCAAAGAAAGTGTTAACAATGGTGTAGATCATCGGCTACCGCAAAGTGTAAAACTGAAGTTCCCTACACGTTCCTCTCCCCAACATTAAATCCTCCATGTACATTTTTATAACCTCACCGATCTTTCCCAATATGTCCATTTAGGTCACCCCTTATGAATCTATGATTATCTTTTTTGTCCTGTCCAAAGCCTTGTAGTAATCTATCCTTGTCTTCCCAAAATTGTAACTTACTAGCTTCATCCAACCCTACATGGGGTGTAGGCGCTAATTATATTAACGACTTCTTTCTCCAACACCATCTTGATGGATATAATCCTATCTCCCACTCTATTCACATCCACAATGTCATTCTTTAGATCTATGCCCACTCCTATGCCCACTCCTCCTCTATGACTTTGATCTCCTGAATACCGAAGTTTGAAGTCATCTAAAGCCTTAGCTTTTTTCCCCTTCCATCTAGTCTCTTGTAATTCATGGTTTAAAGTATCTCCGATACATATCTTAAATTTAGCCGATCGATACGGCGACCGATATCGATACTTTAATCCTTGATCTTTAGCATATCTTAGCGTATCTCCGATACGTATCTGAAATTTAGCCCACCGATACGACGACCAATACCGATACTTTAATCCTAGTTGTATGCATGCAATATGAATCCTTCTTGTTAAGGATCCAATGTTCCACGTTGCAAGTCTAACCCTACGCTTGTTCACCCATATTGCCATATGCCAAGAAAATGTTATGAGTTGCAAACTTGAGTACGGCCATATCATTACATCCAAGATTCAAAGCTTATGGATTATTCAATGTTCAAATTGAAAATTCTAACCCATGAATCATGGTGGCTTTAAATTGAAAATACTCTTCCAGGATATTGTTCCTCCTATAAATAAAATATATAATCTGGACTAGATCTTCTTGGAGACTACCTAGCATTATCAAAATTTGAATATACAGTTAACATGTGATCCTTGGTGCCCTGAATTTATCTTTGCATTTTCTTCGCTGCTTTCCAATGTAGCATTCTAGGATGTTCTGGAATCTCCCTCAAACTCTCATTGTGAAGGCGACTTAGGCCTTGTGCAAACTTGTGCATACATTATACTACCTAATGTAGACACACATTTGAGATATTTTGTATTTCTTGATCCTCAAAGATATGAACATTGTTTTAGACCAAGTCTGTAGCTCTTAACAATTGTTGCTACACTTGATGAACAATGCTTTATTGTGAACCGTTTCAATATTTTCTTGATATATAATCTTTGGGGCAACCCTTATGTTTTGTTGGATTTGTCACAATGAAAATCTCCATGCTAAAAACATAGAAGGCTTCATTGATATCTTTCATATCAAAATTATTTGTTAGGAACTATTTCACTTCATATAACAACCCTAGATCATTGCTAGTTAAGAGAATGCCATCCATAGACAATACCAAAATGATGAAACATCTTCCTTTGGTCTTAATGTAGATACCTTGATCAACATCATTAACCGTGGTGTCTAACTTTAAGTACCACCACCAAGAAATCTGTTTCAATCCATATATGTATCTCTTAAGTTTACAGGACAAATTATCTCTTTTATCTAATGAAAAAACATCTGGTTGATCCATGTATACTTTCTCCATAAGGTTACCATTTAAAAATGCAGTTTGACATCCATTGAATGCAGTTCAAATTCAAAATCAGCTACAAGTGCATAGCGATTATAAAAGAATCTTTTCTTGAAACTGTTGGAAAAGTTTCCTTATAATCAATATCCTATTTTTCATTAAACCCCTTTCGCTATGAGTCGGCATTGTTTTTATCCATGTGACTATGTGGGTCTCCTTTGGTTTTGAAAACCTATTTACACCCCATTGTGGAGGGCTCCCTTTGGCAACTCAATTAGTTTCTATACTTGGTTGTTTGCAATTAATTCGATTACATCCTTTATGGCATTAAGCCACAAAATGGAATCTTGATTTTCAGTGCGAAGATCTTAGACTGGGTTAGACTAACTTATATTTTATTAAGAGCATCCGAGAATCTCTGTAATTGGGAGATGGTGTTTTTCTTTTGCTTTCTTTTTAGACAGGCAGGCCAAGCCAATTGATCAATGAACCACATGCCAGATGGACAGCAGCCTATGATATTGCACTTGCAAATGCCATGGTACAGCAAGTTCTCCAAGGAAAGACAACAAAGAATGGTTTTAGCAAAAAAGCTTGGGCTGTAATACGGACAGATTTTAACAGAAAGACAGGTTGTTATTACACACAGCAGCAAATTCGAAACCGCAAGGGAGTTTTGAAAATGCAATATAAAAATGTGAAGCAGTTGTTGGGGCATCCTGGGTTTAAGTGGGATGAAACCCGACATATGGTCATAGCTGAGGATGATGTGTGGGATGACTACCTGAAGGTAACTTAGTTAAATGTGAGTCTTTTCTTTCTCTCTTACTTCTTATTTTTAATTATTGTATTTGGGATTTTCTTATTGACACACCTTAAGGGGTCAAATTTGTAACCTTACTTTTTTACCCCGTTAGTATAACAAACTTCTTTCATTTAGGGTAGAATCCTGTCATTTCACATGTGTACTTCAAAAGTGTACGAGACGATGACATAGTGGAAAGTACACATTCAAATTATTTTGAAAACCTTTTTTTACCCCCAACTTAAAATAACCTTTGGGAATAAGACATTTGGCAATAAAAAAGAATGCGAGTCTTTTCTGTGGCTCTTCTTATTTTTAATTGTTACATATGGAATTTTCTTATTGACACCCCTTAAGGTGTCATAATTTGTAATCTTACTTTTTTGCCCCCTTAGTATAACAAACTTCTACTTTTTGCCCCCCTCAAGGTATCATGTGTGGTTGGATAGCTGATAATTTGTTCAAGTCATTATTGTTTCAAATATTTGTCAATAGAATACTATCTGATGGAGTTTTGTATCAGGCAAACCCAGAAGCTGAGAAATTCAAAACTCTGCGCTTTCCTGCGTATGATCAGCTCAGCATCATATCTGGAGATGTTGGTGCTAAGCTTAGATTAGCCAAGTCATCTCAACATCCATCTTTGGAAGCCAGTACTCCTGATGACACACAGCAATCTGCTCAAGAACAAGCTGATACTAATGAACCTGTGGGCCCACTGCTGGCAGTGCAAGACAAGGACTCTGCTTATTTAGCTAGCAATGCAGATATCATTCAAAGATGTAATAAACGTCAGTCAATGACACCATCTGGTTTAAGCCACCGGAGGAGGAAGGAATCCAACTCCAATGATTTAGCAGAAGCATTTTTTGAATGTGCTGATGCTTTAAGATGTAAGACACATGCTTCAGCACCATCTGGTGATCCGTATGCCATGAGCAAGTGCGTCACAGAATTAGAGTCAATCAAAGGCATAACTGATGAGGATGTTTTTGGAGCAATTGACGTGTTTAGGGACCCACTCCTAAGAGAAGCATTTATGACAATGCAACCACAGCGGCGCTTGAGATGGATAAGAACTCGATTAAACATGGTACCATAAGATTCTTGAGTGCCTTCACTGGTAGGTTGTTTGGTTTTTTTTTTTTCCCCCCCTCAACTCTACTTGTTTCTTTCATGCTTGCTTACCCCACTGCTGGGTCATTTATATCATTTTGTAGCTTAAGATTTGATCAGATGTACATGTAGATTTTAATTTTAGTAATGATGCCATGGTGGACACTTGGCAATATTTAATCTGGGGAAAATCTTATTTTATATATTTAATGTGGTTCTATCGTTGCAACTTTGAAGTTGAAGTGGATGCCTTTTAGAGGGAATGCGCCCTGGAAGCTATAGTTTGCATTTCTTGATGTTTATGTATTCTGATATCTGTCTGTGTGTTCTTCTGAAGGCATTTTAAGAAGCATATTAACCTTCCAAGTATGCATTTCTGATTTTATTGCGCTTAATTGTTCTGCTCATATCCTGGCTAGATGGGTTGTATTAGTAGATGCTGTAATGGATAATGGTCCAAATACACCATTGACATGTCTTTTTTCTGCTTACAATCGTCCCAATTCTCAGGTTGTACTGGTAAAAGAGTGTTTTCTTGTATATGAAGGTTCAAGAAAGTGTCTAGCCAAAGAGCCGACTGAAGAGGAAGGGGGGATAAAAAAAAGAATGAATGTCTTCCTTAGCAAGGGAGTAGTCATTTAAAGATCAGTTGATGTGCCATCCCGCTGAGAGAGGGGCTCCCTCCGATGAGAAGTCAAAGTATGAGTAATTCTAATACTGGAGTACTGCAGTACTACCTACTTCGAAGCCTACTTTCAATCAAGGAGAATTGAGAAACTTTCCCATTGCCAATTCCCAGGGTTTCTTCTCACATTAGCCTCCCTAGTGAGGCTCAGGTGCTGCCAAGCCACAGAGAACTCTTGAGTGAAGAATTTAGCTCATTCAAGTCAAGTGAATGAGAAAGCTTAACCTGCTGTCCATTATACTCCTAAGCATATTGGCACAGCCATTCAACTCTATGCTTCCGAAATGTGTCTACCCCCTTCCTCAAATAGGGATACGACCCTTAGACCCTAAATCCAAACCTTTTTGCCCTTCAACCAAGTTTCACAACCCAAGGTAGAATGCTTTGTTGTTGGTGTCAGAGAAGCAAGAGTGAAGGGACACATAGCTGAATGGCAAATACCCTCCTTGGATGGAATTTTCTAACCTACCCCTGAGATTCTATTTCCCTCTGATAGCATGGAACTTGATTGCTACTGGGGTTCATTCAATTTTACTTTACCAAATTCTTTAACCGTCTGAATTTCTAGAGGTGGATTTATATTTTATATTTTGGGAATGGATATGGTGTATGGTGGTGGGTGCTATTGCAGGTGTTTTCCATCCATCTCCGTCAACACGAGACCTGAAAGGAGAAAGACTAGTAGACAAAAGAGAGGGCCGGAGTTTTGTTCCGACGAGAACTCTCCAATGCTTAAATCACCATGGTTGCAACTAATGTGAGTTCTAGGCCAAGCGAGAGCAGAAAATTAGAGAGAGACACAGAGAGAGTATATCTATTACTCGAGGCCTGTATTCTTACATTTACTAACAGAGAGAAGTAGTAGTAGGAATTGCGTGCTACCAGCGGTATTCCTTGGATAGTTACTAAAGGAATAATATCTTAACTGTCGGTCGGATTATGACATTCTTCTCGTATATGCTTTTTGTGAGAGACCCTTTACATGTGGCGTAGTCTAATTGGACAGGGTTATGATGGGAGGATTACGGTCTTTCTTCCTGATTTACTGCCTGGATGCAAACCCTTGTTAGATGGATGTTTATACATATAGCAGGCGAGTACTAGATCTGGCACGTGCTAGATCATGTGGGTTGAAATTACATGGATAGGTAGACCCCGAGGATCACTACAAATATTTTAAATTTCAGTCCAATGAGAGTTGACTACATAGAAAAACTCAATCAAATTTGGAGAGGTTGTTGACCTAAGGCCCAAGAGTGTCAAATTAACGAAGATTCGAACCATATCGGAAAGAGACTTAAGAAACAATGTTCCTAATTTTATTTTGGGAGAGAGAAAGCTACGTGGTCGTGTAGCCTTTATGATATCATAGGAGCCAATGGAAACACATGTCCCGGCATCGAACATGTGGGGGTAGGGTGTTCATTTTACCTCCTCTGTGTCGATAGCGTCTTTTCTCCTTTTATTTTTAATTAAAGTTGTTTGCTTCCATTAAAAAAAAGTAAAAGAAAAAAAAATTAGTGAAGATCAAACCAAACCGGACATAACTTACGATTTTGCTTCAATTATGAATTTTTATGGAATTTTTTGTTCGATTTTGATCTAAACTAATCGGACCAATAGATCAACCAAATTGAGAAGAGAGTGGCTCTTGGCTACCTATTGGAGGTTCGACCAACCACCACCGGTTAATTTCGCTTGAGGCCACCTCTTATTCTACCATTATTATAAGAGAATGAGTTTGAGACAAAGATAGATCAAGGCAGCTAAAAGGGAAAAAGAATATGGTACAAATCATTTGACACCTCAAAAGTGTAAAGAAGAAAATTTCATTTTTTCATAAGAGGCAAAGGATATTAATAGGTAGCCTCTTGTTTGTACCTGTAGTTTTGTAAACCTAAACCTGATTTTGGGTATTTTTGTTAACTAAAACTTTGGGTGGGTAGTTTTGTAAACTTAAACCTAATTTGGGATATTTTTGTTAATCAAAACTTTTTGTGGGTAATTTTGTAAAGGGAAACCCAAAAATGGGTAATCATGTGATTTTTCCTTTTTTTTTTTTTGGTAGAAATAAACTTATTTTTCAAACATGACGAGTTCATAGCTACTAGGATACATGATTGTGTCAACCACGGAATAAAATTGGGCTAAATTATCATGCCTACTTGTTTGTCCATGTGGTCTCAAATTTTTTATGTTCATTCTTGCTTTTTGAAACGGCAATGATTATTTTTTTTTTTTTGGGTAGAAAGAAAATTATTTGTTGAAACATGACGGGTTTGCACCTGTTAGGATGCATGATTTTATCAACAACAGAGTAAAATTGAATTAAATTATCATACACTTTACTGACAAGATCTTCTTAGCTAGGAAATCTATAATTTTATTCAATTCCCAAGAACAAACTGAAACTGACTGGTGACATTTTTACTAAAGACGTCTCATAGCTGGTTATTTAATTCTCAGATTGAGTATCTTCTTTTCTTCAAATTATAAAAACAAGATTAGAAATCTGTATATATGAAAATATAATCTTGATCTTAATTTCCCGCCAACATGATATACATATACATAGAAATTAACCTGAAATATCAACTAATCTTGGAGAAGTCTTTTTCCAATCCACCTTAGGCACAGTCACTGTGAAAATTCCATTCTCCATACTGATAGTTTGATCAACACTTGCATTTTCCGGCAGTCGAAATGATCGAAGGAATTTTCCACTGCTTCTCTTCACACGATGCCAATTTTCATTCTTCTCTTTGAATTCCTTCTTCCTTTCCCCACTTATCTTAAGAACTTTCCCTTCTGCAATTTCAACTTTCACCTCTTCCTTCTTCAACCCCGGTGTTTCGACAATGAAGATGAATGCATCAGAACTTTCCTTCCAATCAATGCGAGCATTAGAAAAAACCGTTGTTTCAAGATCATCTAATTCATCATTGATGGTGGTCTTCCAACCAAAGAAAGAGGTAGTAGTGAGAGACATTCTAGTTTACAGATTGTAGAGACAAAGGTAGTAGTGGTGTTATATATAGGAGATTGTTGATGGGTATTTATGGGAACAACTTTTGGAGGGAATAGATGTTGAGGTTACACATAGAAGGTGGAAGTAATAATCTCACATTGGAAGTAAATAACCCAACGTGAAGACTTATAGGTACTTGGGTACCCTGTCTTTAATGGCAAGCTTTAAGGATGAGTACTACCTAAATCCCTAACAGTAGGAAATTTGAATTGCGATGACCAATTATGGAATCTCTCGCCCTTTTTTTTTTTTTTTTTTTTGAAGGCTTTTTTTAGAAGAATCTTTCATTTTAACGGTTAGCTTTTGATGATGAGTTCTCCCCAAGCCCTTAACAAGCCATGTCAAAGCCAAGTTTTAGCAGGGCTAAGGTAAAATAGTGCCAAGGTTTTGGCAGCCAGAGCATGAGAACCAAATGTGATCTCGATAGATCCCACGTGGAGGAGGAGACGGGAAGATCTCAGCTCCCGCATGGAGGGGGAGAATGTTGAGGTTGGGGAGATTGTTGAGGTTCCACGCAAAAGGTGGAAATAATAATTCCACATCAGAAGTGAGTAGTTGAATATGGAGACTTATAGGTACTTGGACACCCTCTCCTTAATGATTAATTTTTGAGAATGCAATCTACCGAAACCCTAACAATAAGAAATTTGAATTAGGACAACGTAGTTGTGGAATCTCCCACTTTTTTCTAGAAGAATCTCTCATTTTGATAGAATAGACAGATGCACAACAATGGTTGGTGTAAATTTTTTGCAGAAAAAATTAGTATGGAATAATATGTTATTGGGCATCTAATAAGTTACTATGATAAATATTCGAATCTAATAATCAGGTTGGATGGCTAAGGATTCCATTATGTGCCCTCAACACGTCGATCTCATGTCCCTATTTTATATTATAAGATTAAGTGCACGTAGTTCTCAAAGAAGAAGAACTGATTCCTCTCACTTAATTACCCTCTTTAGTGTCCAAGAAGCTTTCCATGGAAAAAAAGAAAGGAACAAGATTAGATAGTATAAAGCGTATAGTCTTGACGAGACAAAAGTTAAGGTTATGGTGCAGGTAATTGATTGAGTCTGGATTCTAAGGGTGTGAAATGGTTCGATTTTAGTCCAAATAATTAGCTTGAATTCGGTGTAAGATTTTTTTAGGAAAAATCAAAATCGAATCACTTATGTTTAATAAATGGTTTTAGCAGTCCCGGATTAAATAGTTTGGTTTCAATTTTAAATAGTATTATTAGGTTTTCTTAATTTTTTATTTAAATTAATTATTTTTTATTGAAATGAATGTAATTAATTTAACATTGAATTGAATTTTCTTTTATTGTTTATGTTTTTTTTTTATAATAAATATAAGGTTATAGTTGTTTATATATTTTAATTTTTCATTTAATAGGTTTGAATGTCTTTTAATTTTTTAGTGGAATTTGTTTATTTTTACCATAATGGTTTATTCTAATCATTAATAAATTAACTTACAACGTATGTATTAATTGATTTTATAATGATTTATCATTGGTTTAAACAGTTCAATTCAATTTAAGTTCAATTTTAAAATCAAAATCGAGTCATTTATTAAATGGTTTCACAGTTGCAATCTCAGCTGGTCGATTTCTAGTTTTAATAAATGATTTTGATTTGATCTTAACACCTTTAATCCCATCTCCACCTAAGGATCCACCAATCATGGGACGTGAGACCCACCTTTGGCACATGGGACCCACATCCATGGACAATGGATCGCAAGTGGGATAGTCCCGATGTGGAGAGAGAATCCGGACCCTGATTGATGGGCCGTGTATGGATCTTGTTGAATGTCATCAAGTTGGGCAGAAAAGACAGCCATTACTAAAAGGCTAGAGAGAGAGGCTCATCGGGAGCTTTGTACCATCAACCATAGAATCATATGGGACAGTCACTTTTTGCTGCCTTACATAGAGATGGAAAGTGAATCCCTCTGATGGACTTAGCCGTGAACTGTCTATTTAAGGGTATTAATCAGTTCGTTTCGGTGTATATAATATGGTTGGTTTGATTCACATTTATTTGGCTGAAACTAAAATTGAATCATTTGCTAAATAGTTACACTTTCTAAAATCATAACCATTTAATAAACGGTTTCAGTTTCATTATTTTTAAACGGTATCGATTTCACGATTTTAAACAGTTTTGATCGCAATTTAATCCATACAGTTTATAAACGGTTAGTAATCGGTTTGTTAGTTTATTCACATGCTTACTAAAATTTGCTTTTGTTGATAGATGCTTCAATCTTATATCAAATAAAATGAGGTAATGAATAAGCAAGGATTTAACTATATAACTACATAATAGAAGTAAATTATTGAATAGACTGTTGGACAACCTATATGGTCCTTAATTCTTCCCTAAATTAAACTCATCATGTTTTGTAAAACAACCAAACAACAAATCAAAAGAATACATTACATGAAAAAAGTGAAATACAAACAAAGCTGCTAATGAACATAACTTATCGTTAGTGTTCTAAAGTTAAAGAGCATGAAGCACTGAAAAACACATCAATTAACCCCTTATTCTATTAAATTTTTTTTTTGATAATCAAGGTGTTCGGGCTAGCTTACACGCACCTTGGCTAATCCTCGGGGAGACCAGTACAACAACCCACTGCCACGGTCTCCACTTAAATCACAGATGCACAGATGGGGAATCAAACCTGAGACTGTGCGCCTATCCATACAATCTTCAATTAGCCCTAACCATCTGAGCAACTCACGGATGGATCCTTATTCTATTAAATCTCTAAACGGGTTAAATGGGTTAGTTTTCACGGTGTAAACGATTTGGTTTTCATGGTGTCGATTCGGTTTGAAACCGACAAGTTAAACAGTTAAAAACGAATTGACCCATTTAGCTAACCAATCTTAAACTTGAAACCAGAACAGAACTATTTACTAAATGGTTTTGCGGTTTCTGTGTAAACGACTCCGTTCTGTTTCGATAAACGGTTTTGGTTTCAAATTCACATCCTTACTGTCTATAATGCCGGTGACTTTATCAAATCCATTTTATACTAAGGATAGTATTTATTATTTTACTGATTTTTTAGGTGCAATGTTTGTCTTTGGTATGAATTTAAAGTGTTCAGAATTAGGGATAGAATTGGGTATTTAATTTGTTCTTACGATTCTCACACTATGTATTCTCGCAATGTGATTGTAGAATATAAATATGAATATTCATATTGTATGCATATTAGACATGATCATTTAAGATTCTTCTATGAAATATTGTTGGTAGTTTGAGAGGTCTTTACTACTACAATTGTGCACCATGCATATATGGTGTACCCAAGGTTGATGTTTTCACTTATTATATATCGATGCACTAGGCATAAAATGTTTTACTATAGATGGAGAGATGCTCAAAAAGATACAACTACTTCTCGAAAGGAGAACATTTAGAGAGAGTTGTCTGACTTTGACTGGACAAAAAATTCTAGTATCGGTGACAATTTTGTAAATTGTTTAAATGTATTAAAATATTATTAAACATATATAAATATATTTAAGGGTCTTGGCGATATTTCATACCCAAAAATCCGTTATGCGATGTTAAGAGAGGGGATGAAAATCTAATAAAAGTTTCTATCAACTGAAGGTTAAATTATTATATCTCAAAATTTTCCTCATGTGTTACCATGGAAAAATTGTGAGATCACCCTTTTAAATTACACCACTTGCCCCCATCGTAACTGTTGGACTAAAGACACTCTTATATAAGTATAATGGATATAGAGCAACCTCACAAGTGTTAGGATTTTGCCATGTAATGGTTCTCCCTCTATGCCTTCATCAAGTTCGATGTCCTTAAGCAGCTCAAATGGTGGGTTGTTTTCTCAAGATTTCTTTAAAGATGATGTAAATTTTTATTTAAAATGTATGTTCATGCGATGATCAAGGCAGCATAGTAGATGGAGTGTGAGAAGGAGGAGAGAGAGTTGCTAAGGGGGGGGGGGGAGTGTTGTAGTGAGAATGGGGTTGGGGTTGGGGAAGATCGGGTTGCGGGGCTCCGAAGGTAAGGGAGCCTAAGAAGGGAAGACTTTGGATTTTGGAACTTCCAATTTTCTTTTTAAACTGATTCTCAGACTGGACCACCAGAATTGGCTGAGCTCATGGATTTAGGAGACGGTATCGGTATCTATTGATATCAATTCAATACAGATTGGATCGGCACTTATCAGTCGATTTTGCCCTTGCTTTTTCTAAAAAAATACAATTTTTTACTATTTACCCTTGAAACGATACGGATAATCAATCCAGATTGAACAAGGATCGGGGATCGGTCTCAATCAATGCTGATACGATACCAATACTTGAAACCATGGCTGGGATCGATTCAGATCACGATTCCATCTTTTAAAACCCTAGTTCTCCATCCTTATTTTCTGTACAATAAAGCTTAAATTCCATATACACATATGTGGAGATTTATACTAAGTTACACTCTACGACCCCACTCTTGAGCTCAGTGTGTCTCTTAATTTGGTGCTCTTGATCATCCTGCTAACCTTTTTGACTCCCTTTCCCCTTTGGTGCCAAATAAGAAAACGCAGTTGTAGCCTGTAATTATAGCTCCTTGTGGTTTTGGATGCAGAAGCTCTAGGTTTGAACATAGCCCTGCCACATACTTAGCCCAATGTATACCAGATTCAGGCTTGAACTTCTTCATGGGCTGGTCCGTGAACCATATTTCTGGCATACTTCAATTTAAAAAAACCTCTGTATGTGTACAAGCCCAAGGCAAGTGCATTTGGTCTGGAACTATTTCATGGGCCGGCCCATGAGCTCTACCTTTCTGGTTAATTTCAACTCTGAAAATGTCTCCTAACTGCCATAAATGAGAACTGCAGACAAGAGTAGTCTTGTAGAACCGGTTCCTAACCATGGAACCAGGTCCATGGTCAACAGTAGTTGGAATCTTTCATTGAGTCTTACCTTTCACCTTGCAGTAGTCAGCCCCTTTATGATTGATATGGGATCATGTAGATTAAGTAGCTCCTTTGAAGGGGTTCTCGCTTTGCTCTAAGGTTTCTATCTGGTGGTAGGTGATCTTTTCTTAGCTACTTCACTCTAGCACCAAGTCACCTCTTCCGGACACAAGTTGGGATGAGAATCAACTATTCTAACATCATTGATATGAAATTTGGAATAACTCAACCAATAAACTGATTTATAAAGTGAGAAATTTTCTAAAACCAATATAGGATCGGAATAGAGGTCACTTCACTTTTTTTTTTTTTTTAATAAATATTTCTATTTCCTTTTGCAAGTAAATTAAAATGGATAGTCAAATCAAACTTCCATGGTTCATGGTTTTGATTGCAACAATGTGGAATAAGGAATTTCTGCCATTCTAGTAAAAATACAGACCCTGAAACCCCGAAATTCTTCTCAGCAGAACCATTGAAGATGAAGACATAAGTTGAGTTCTAAAAACAATGGTGATGCCCTGGTCATTTTATTGCCCTTCTTTCAAGCAGAGAGACTTTCAAGTTTGCACAGCCAGAGGTCATTGTTGACCACCTAACCGTTGACTCCCTGACTTCTTTTATGGGAATAGAATCTCCAAATCCATATAATCTGTTGCTTTGGAACATATTCGAAGATTAAAAAAATGTTTTTTCTTTTTATTATTTATAAATGCTAATTATTATCAGAATTGATTTAATTTCTCTCTGAAAAAAGTCTTCAATGTTCAAACGAACGACAAAGATCTCACAGTTGGTGGGGGTCTGACTGTTTGTGGGATTGCGACACATCATGAAGCACTAACTTGCAAGCTTGAAGATTTCGCATTTTGGACGTAACGCAATTTCTTCACGTTCTGTTTTTATTTTTATTTTATTTTTGGGTAAAGAATTTCTTCACGTTCGCTCCTTGACGCTTGCAAAGATTTAAAGGGTTTGTTTCTAAACTCCTATGTAAACCCATTTATAGAATTTGAGAGTTCTGTTGATTTCCATTGAATTCCATTTTTATAAACCTTGTAAGCGTAATCTGTTTCACAGATTTGGTTTCAGAGAAAGCTGTTTCTGTGGGAATTTGAGATCTCTTTGCAATGGGTTCTGTGGAAGAGATACTGGGTCAACTCGACAAGGAATCATATGTCTCCCTCCTCTCTAAGCTCATCGGAGAATCGAAATATGTTCAGAACAACCCACCAGAGTTGATTCCTGAAGAGGACAGAGTAGTTAAGCACGTTTTGGATGTTCTTCTTCCTCACAGCACCACAAGTGGTGGAGGACCATTGATTGTAAACCATGTTACCTATGTTCAGGGCAGAGGAAACGTTATTATTGAATACCCAGGAACCGTTCCAGGCAAGGTCTTGTCCTTTGTTGGATGTCACATGGACGTCGTCACTGCTAACCCTGATGAATGGGTACATTATCTCCTCTTTCTTCATCTTTTCTGCAATGATCTCTTCTGGGTTTTAGTTTCAATCTTTTCCGTCATTTTGAAGGTTACCCATTTCAAGTTTCTAGTCAAATCCATGCTTAAATCATGTTGGCAGTTCTGTTTTTTGTCATTTTGAGATTACTCGTTTCAACTTCTTCCCAGATTCTTCCTGTAGAAGGAGATTTTTCTTCTCTTTTTTTTTTTTTCCAATGGGGGTTTTGGAGTAATGGTGTCTAATGATTAATCACGTAGTTCAACTAATTTCAGTTGAAGTATTGAAATATTTTGTATCATAATATATTTCTGTTTCAGGATTTTGATCCTTTCTCTTTGAGTATTGATGGGGATAAACTTCAAGGCCGTGGAACAACTGATTGTTTGGGTCATGTTGCTCTGGTGACTGAACTAATGAAGAGGTTGGGGGAAACAAAGCCAAAGTTGCAATCGACAGTGATTGTAGTCTTAATAGCGAATGAAGAGAATTCATCAATTCCAGGGGTTGGTGTGGATGAGCTTGTGAAACATGGGTTGCTTGATAAGCTCAAACAAGGCCCTCTGTGAGTAATTCTTTTTTTGGTAAAAGAATATGGTTTATGGAGGCATTTTTATTTTTTTTCAAAGTAAAAGGCTTGCAGGATTAAGGTTGATTTTGGGAATTTCTGGTTTTCAAAATAGGTATTGGATTGATACTGCAGATAAACAACCTTGCATTGGCACTGGTGGTGTGTTAGCTTGGAGACTTAGAACAATCGGGAAGCTTTTCCATAGTGGTCTACCTCACAAGGTACCCTTGCTACTCTTTTTCCGTAACTTCCCTGACCAAAATTTTCCTTTTGTCTTTACAAGTAACACACAAGAAATAATAGATGCTGATCCTACCTCAGAAAAGGAGGAGGTGACTAAAAGATCACCCCCAGAACATAACAAACAGAAAATAAAATTTGAGTCTGTAATGGAAGGCTTTTCTGAAGAACAAAAAGGTGTAGCTAATCCCTGGTTGGCCTATCATCAGTCACCAACATCATCCTTTTTACTAAACTAGTTGGCTTTTCTCCTTCCCTCCTTTTTGGCTAAGTATAGATTTATTTATGCAATAGCTTTTGCCTGGAGGTGTTACATCCTATGGTGTCATTACTTGAGAAGGGCTTGATAAACTCGGGGCCTATTTGAGTCCAATTTATGGCTACTTGGTTTACTGTTGTTACTTTTAAACATGTTCTGTTTCTGGAGTTGCTTTCCTTGAAATACTTACTGATATGAAAATCCTGAAAATAGCAGAAGGGGAAATTTTATATTGTGTTACCATGAAAGTAATGCATTTCTTGGAATTGTACTACCAAAAAGGAAAAAAGGAAAAGAAACCCATTTGTTGGAATTTTAGTTTAAAAAATAATAGAGGAAAAGAAACCCAATTTTTGGAATTTGGCGCAATTTGATTTGGCATACTTGTTATTGATTGACTTAAGAAGTCGTTTAAGGAACTTCTATGGTTGGCCATACTGCTTTAATTTATGTTCCTCTGTAACCATGAAGTCAAGTGAAGAAAAGAAACCTAATTCTAATGCGTAAAAGTTTCTAAAAAGTCCCCCCTCTCTTTTGGGATATTATTAAGCAATTTTTATATTTGTAATGAATGAGATTTGGTAGAAAAAATTTCAGCATGTTGGCTAGTATTGTCCATGTATGGCATTCAAAATTTTCTTATTTACTTTGGTTTAGATAGCACAAAAACTTTGGAAGCAGTTCTCATCTATGTTCCTCCAGTTACACAGAAGACTAGGTAATAAACCACAGCCAACTGCCTCTCAAAAATTAACTAGATAAACTAAAGTTAATTGCACATTGATTTCAGTATTCCTGGATAATTTAGTAGACCTTAACAACCACTCCATCCCCATATGAGGACTATTGTTATAGCGATATTCTAATAAATAGAATATGATTTGGCTACTCTCTCTCTCTCTCTCTCTCTCTCTCTCTCTATCTCTAAAGTGAATAACAACATAAGTACAAAATTCCTTACCTAAATTGCGTCCTGCAATAATCAGAAATTTAGCACACATTCAAATGGATGTTGAAATATTGGGACGAAATATTTTCCCAGCCCCTACATGCAATGCAAGTTCAATTAAATTACCATTCACTATCTGACGAGGATATTGTATTCCCAGTTACCCTCTGACATTACTTTTTTCAACCCCCTCTTTTTTTTTTTTTTTTT
>NW_024870490.1:138645-145584 GCF_013358625.1 Macadamia integrifolia
GTGGCGGTGGGGGGAGAGGATTGGTAGGTTTACAGTACTCGTTGGGTGGTTAGACCTTCCACCTTGCCTATTCATGTGCAAATTGTGTCCATGGAGAGTGCGTTAATTTATATGGGTTAATAAGTCTCATTGTGTAAAGGACATAATAAATGTAATGGACATAAATATATTATTAGACAGCTAAACTGGAAATTAAAAATAAAGCATGTTGTTACTCCAATTTCCTTTATTAGTAACCAAGTGCTGCCTGCTGTGTAGGCTATTAATCCTTTGGAGTTATCCATGGAAGCACTTAAAGAGATTCAGCTGCGATTCTACAGAGATTTCCCTCCCCATCCTAAGGAACAGGT
This sequence comes from Macadamia integrifolia, assembly GCF_013358625.1. Lineage (NCBI taxonomy): Eukaryota > Viridiplantae > Streptophyta > Magnoliopsida > Proteales > Proteaceae > Macadamia > Macadamia integrifolia. The sequence continues at coordinate 138,996 of NW_024870490.1, forward strand.
CTATAAGTTCGCAACACCATCAACCATGAAACCAACTCAGTGGAGCTGTAAGTTATCTGCTACTTAAATTAACTTGTGCATGCTAGCTGTCACAAGGCCGTTAATGACAAATAAACCCCCTCCTCAAAAAGTAATATTGTTGGTAACAACAGAATAGCAACATTACAAGCCGTGTATACTACTATTATTGAATCTCTGTTTGATGTATCACAGATCCAGGTGGTGGAATCAATATAATCCCCAATGAGTGTACAATCACAGGAGATGTCAGGTTTGTCTTCTTCCTGCATCTACAATGGCTGTAATGTTACTGATGAGATTTCAGAACTGACTTCTTTAAATATTTGGTGTTGCAGGTTAACTCCCTTCTACAAGTAAGTAGACTACCTATTCCCCCCCCCCCCTTTTTCTTTCATCAGAACCACAGAAAGAAGGTGACACAAAGGAGGAGAGAGAGACAGATGGTGCTGATTCCTGTTCTTTGTCTGGTACCCCTTAACAGTATATTGGACGCAAGAAAGAAGTTGCAGGAATATGTAGAAGATATTAATGGCAACATAGAGAAGCTAGGCACACGAGGTCCAGTTTCAAAATATGTCCTCCCAGAGGAGAATCTCAGGGGAAGGTGTGTTTACTGGTTATCTAGTCTTGGAGGAAACATTTTATTTTCATAGTGCATCTTGAATTCTTGATTTTGAACAAAATATTTGGTATGAGTATGTTAGTCTGTATCTTTGTTTACTTTAATATTTTAGTCATATATGCTGGCTTTTCTACAGACTTGAAATCAGTTTTGACGAAGAAATGATGTCTGGAGTTGCTTGTGATCTTGACTCCCGTGGCTTCCATGTGTTGTGTAAAGCCACCGAAGAAGTGGTTGGCTATGTAAAACCTTACTCAATAACTGGGAGTTTGCCATTGATTCGAGAATTGCAGGTTTGACTTTGATCTTTTCTATTGAAGCTACCTTCTGGACTTCTAATCCTTTAAATTGATTCACACTCGTTATTGGATGACAGGATGAAGGCTTTGATGTTCAAACTGCAGGATATGGTATGATATTTACTATTTTCTTGAGATATGGAATCTGGATTTTGCTTCAGCTAAGTTTCTAAATAAAGGCTAGTAAAATGAAATTGACAGGCTGGAAATTTGCTCTTGATTTTAACGATCTAGATATCCTTTCAAAAATAAAAATTTGAAATATTATTTGGAATACTCTCAGGACCTAAGCTGTTGATGTTGTAGAGCATATGGTTTAGCAGGGATTATGCTTTTCTTAAGCAAAAAATATTCAATAAATGGTTGAGGGTGAGACCAACTAATCATTGTCAGTGAGAGAAGAAGAATTGAGCCGTTTATGAAAAAAGTGTCTGTTCACTTATCATTCTCTTATTTCATACCCTAGTTGTTTAAGTAATTTAGAAAACACATTGAAAAGGAATATAAAAATGAGTGTTAGTGTACAGAATGTCCAAGAGTGTCAGGTCGAGATCAAAGAAACATGAAAGGGATAAATCCCTTTAATGAGTTTTGTGACAATACTCATTGCTACAGAGGATTGCCAATGGGCTGGCCTGGCCAAGACCCAAGTTGGCCCATTATATAAGCAATCTTTCCAAGAACAGAACTGGATCCCTCCATATGACACATTGGTGAACCTAGCTCATTTGCAGACATGGCTACAACGTGGTAGTAGACTTGGTTCGTATCCAGGTTCGTAGGTGTAAGTGCTACTTGCAAGTGGACCTGTGCAACTTTCAAGGGTCTTGAGAAGCATAAAATAAGCAATGCAAAGTGAATCTTCATTTCTGTCAATGTGCAAAAATAGCTCTTAAGTTTGTATTAGGTGACTATGGATCATGATAGTTGTGGTGGTGAGGACTAAGCATAAAATCATAGAATTGGAGAAGGGTAAGTAGACAGTGCTGGTGAACAGGGATGTCAAGGTGACAGTGATCAAGATGCTCAGGGCAGGCCAAGCCAGCAAGCTAATGACGCTGGAAAGCTGATTGTCTCATGAAATCAAATCATTAATTCTAGCAGATGTGGACAATATGCTTCCCGTGGGAGAGAGAAGCACTGTGGTTGTTAATAGAAAAGTTATTTTTTTGCTGAAATAACCAAATGGAAAGACTGAATTCGGGCTGCAACTTCCTTTTTCCTACTTATCTTATGATCTTCTGTTAGAAGATCTTTTCATATTTGAGAGACTCAAAATTGGTCAGTTGTCCTAGAATAGGTTCATTAAATTGGGAAATAATAGTGTTCTCAGTTATTTTTCTTTAGGCCTTATTTTAAGAGGGTAGGGGTTTAGAATATTCCTATTCTGCCTTTATTTTTGTCATTAGGAAGTTTATTTATTTAAATTTCCAACAGGCCCAAGATTAGTGAATTTTTATGTGTTTAATGGACCACATGTTTACAATGATAACAATTTGTGTTGGGTTTTATGTAGAAAAATGGTAAATCCCTTTTACTTTGCTCTGTTTCAAGAGGCTTCTCTAGATGGTACACCATTTCTTGAGACAGATGAAAGGCTGATATGGATTATTTAACCATTGAATAGATAAAACACCTTTTGAAAAGTCTACATGTGAGGTTTCATGGCTTAGCTCAATTATATGGCTGACCATCTAGTTGATTTTCTCTCATGTATTTCAAACCTTCAAATCTCTAGAGGGCCATTTTGGCAATCAAAACTCTTGGATGGATAGAGGATCATGTTGGTTGTTCATTTATCAAATTTTGAAGTCAAAAGTTAATCATATGGTCCACTATGCATTGAAATTTTTCCTGGCCACCTTAATCTTGACCAAGATTGACTTGTTAATTATACCATATGGTGTAATGCTCTTAAGCTGAAAGTCAACTCTTAAGTCTTAGCCGATGTGGACAATGTGGCCTAAAATGAGATCCAAATAATTGGCCACAAATTTATTGAATTATTAACTGGTTGCTGCATTTGAAGGCTGATTCTTTGCTTCTTTAGATTTTATGGATTCCTGAAGAATGTCAGAATTTTTCTATTTATTTTTCTTTATTCATTATTTAAGTTGTTGAAATGTATTGCTAATTAATCGAGGACAAGCTAATTTTGTGTCGGTAACCTGAAAACAATTTGTGAAAGTCATCCTTTACTAGTGGTAGTTTATCTAAATTAATCTCCATCAAGTTACCTACAATAACATAAAGCTGCTTATTTTAACAGGATGTTGACTTATTTGTTTTGTGTTGAAAACTTCTTCTAGTATAAACCTACAGTACAGAGCCCATATAAACTGCACATTAGTAACATCTTTATTCGTACCTTATCGAACAACTTTATGGATGCTCGCTAGTAGCTACTAAGAGTACCACTAGCGAGTTAAAAGTGTTTGAGGGTGATTTTGGTGGCATGGTAGAATAGCAATCAAATTAGTAGGTTGTGAATCATTGCTTCTTTTCCCAAGAGTAATGGGATTGGAGATATTATTAAGTCTTGGCATTCATTGGAGAAATATAACTTTTCATATTCAGGAAAGTGAATATTCTTGATTGAGGTGACAAACTATGGATTAGCATGGAGATAGAAGTTTTAATTTTGGGAGAAATCTGGGAGAAATCAAGTAACATAACACAAAGCCCAGTAAAATGGCAGTCTCTTCTGCGATTTACATTGTTGCCTTGAGTTAATGGAAGCTATATAACTTATATCCGTACAATTATTGGTGGAACACTCTGGTGACTACTTCCTATCTATTATCTGGAAACTAACATGACAAACAATCAATATGATATGATTCAGATTTTCTACAAGATTCTACCATCCCCATTTTTTTTTTGCCAATTTACTTTCATTTCTTTTGAAAGTAAATTGTTTATGGAAGTTATTTATTATGTATTAACGTGTTCTGTGTATTCAGGCATTATGGCTACATACCATGCACAGAATGAATACTGCCTTCTCAATGATATGTGCCAAGGCTTCGCAGTGTTTGTAAGCATCATCGACCAATTAGAAGGTGACACAAGCTAGAAGCATATCCACCACTCCAGTAGTTTCTTCTGCAAATACAGTTTCAGTGACCTTACTAGCATCATTCCTGAAACAGAATAAAATGGATACATTCTTATCAGCTTGATTACTCTTTTTCTGTTTGCACTTCAAATGTGTCAACTTGTTTTGTGTTATACATTGATTTAAGTATGAAGATCAACTATGCACACTTGACAGCCTGGTTGCTTGGCTGACTGACCTTAATTTACATACATCTTGGACCAAGCTTGTAAAAGGTTGAACTATCCAGATTTTGAGCCAGCCTGTGATTTTCATATGAAATTTATGTTGAAACTTTACGAAAGAAGTTCCATTGCATCCTCTTTGTTTTGTGGCGGAAGTTTTCCATCCCTCACAGTGAAGGGCTCCCACAAATCTACCGTCATCTTTACTCTTACCTCCGCTCCCCAATATGTATGTGGTCGAAAAGGCTCTTCACATCTGTTCTCCTATGCCCATACAAGTGCAATAATTAACAACAACGCAGCTGGTGAGCAGTGGTGTGTTAAAAACCCATGCTCACCAGGTCTCAAATTCGAGCCTTTTGGCTGTTACCTATTTCCCTTCTTCCCTTCTGCCTATAAAAAATAAAATAAAATAAATAAATAAAAAATGCGATAATTTCCTTCACTATGGCTCAAGGAAAACTTGCGGTTCCTTTCGGTTTTTGTTTGAACAGTGCAAGTTTCTTTGGAAATGTTACCTAAGGACCACTCCAAAATTCAACAGATTGGATTACAGAACAAAGTACAAGCCTCTTGCCACAGGCAATTGTGCAGAAATGTGGAGCTTCAGGGAGGTTGCAACTTCAGCATTAAACAGAAATTATCCAACGATGCAGCTTTAGTTAAACCATAATCGAAATTGATAGGGTCCCATTACTGGGATCATAGATGCCACACAATGAATCTTATACCTTTAGCCTACCAAAACTCTTATTTTGGAATACATAATTGTGCACCACCCACTACAGAAAGTAGTAGCTTTCAGTCAGAAACACAATTTAAGTAAGCCCCCCCCCACCACAACAAACAAAAAAAAAAAAAAAGTCAAAGAACACTACCTAGTTGTGCCCTTTATTCCTAGACACAGGACGCCATGAAATGATGATGTTGAACCTCTGGTTGGATGCCTGTGCACGCATTCTCATTAGCCCTGGCACTAACATAGTGGCCATGCGATCTCAGGTATCGTTCTTTCTCCCACCAAAAAAAAAAAATGTATTCAGCATCTATTAGACGTCTTTGACTCATGTACATTTACAAAATTCTAACAACCATCTTGGAATCTATAAACAAATCTCATGGTAGTTACATGTTTGTTGTGATTCACATTTTTCTTCCCTTACTATGAAAGTACAGTGCTACTTCATTCGCTTCTTGTGTATTGCCTTCACATTCAAACTATTTCTTGTACTCTTAATTATTATTTGATCATGAAATTCAAAAGGAAAAGGGAAGAGAGTAGAAAAGTGGCCAAACAATTAGGAATAAAGAGGAGAGGGATATAAATTACTGCTAACTTTGTCTTTGTTTGGCATCAAACTAAGGCTTTTGATACAAAGAGAACCATAAGGATTCACATTGGAGCATATAGTCGAAATTGAGAATTTGAATGCCTAAAATGCCTTAGCATTTTCCCAAATGATTTTGATATGCAAATTCATGCATTGTCTCCTCCTTGTTGAGCTGCATTAGGAGCCATTGTTGACTCAACAGTGGCAAAATGCAGCTCAACAAGAAGGAGACAACATATGCAGATAGAATTCAAAAGTATAATTACTCAACCTCTTTACTGTTTTCTCATTGCTTTGTTTTTCTCAGTGAACTACAGACCAAACACTCCATCCCCCTCCTTGGGGCACAACGATCGATGAAGGGGCCAAAGAAAAAGGAAAATGTTGCAAGTATCTCAACCAGAAGAAGCAAGGCTAGCGCATCAAAACCAAGCTGAAAAACTGCCGTGCACATTAGGGCAATGGTGCTCATGGTAGTTCTAAGCTATTCGTTTCTTTTCTCATCACATATCCTAGAGTCATTTTAGGCCTACTATTAGCTCATTTAATTCTTTCAATTTGAGTAAAATCATCTCTCTGTACTTGAGCATTTAAAGGCCTTCATTGCACATGTCCATGCCATTTCAAACGTCTTTGCATCAGAGCTACTTCAAATTAGTTTTAATTTGTTCATATCTTATTCTATCCTTTCTCGTTTACCACTCATCCATCTAAACATCTTAATTTCAACAATACTAAGTTTATCTATATGTTGTTTCTTCATTTCCCAACTTTCAGCTCAATATATCATTACTTATCATACAAATATCGTACAATTTTTTCCTTTGAATTTTACAGGAATACATCAATCACACAACACTCTGGGCACTACATCCATCTTTTCTGTCAAAACAATATATTAATTGTATAGACAAATTCCATAGATGTTAACAAAAGGGGCTCATCTCATTCCCAACCCTACCATCTCAAATAGTTATTATCAGTCGCAAAAAAAAAAAAAAAAAAAAATAGAATTCAAATTAATTAGGGGGAAG